>NW_024883017.1:0-150549 GCF_019059575.1 Amphibalanus amphitrite | reverse complement strand
TTTACGTGGTAGCATCCGACGTTGCCACCTCCACCACCACCGACACCGACTCAGGGTGGGGTGGGGGTGGGGCTAGCAGGGGGCGCTGGGAGGGGGGGGGAGGAGTACGGGGCGGCAGAGGCGGCGTCGGCGGCGGAGGCACTGACGGATGTGGCAAGTATAACCACTCGCGGGAGGTAGACACGACCAGCGTCTCCCATGAGGGAGTGGTGGGAGATATAGGCGTATTGCTACTCCCTTGGGGGAGTACTGAGAGATAGGCGTATTGCTACTCCCTTGGGGAGAGTACGGGTAGGAGGCGGACGGGAGTCTCTCTTACACAAGACGCAGGGAAGGCAGCGGCGGTAGCGGCGGCAATGAGGGAATCGAGACATTCTGGCACGATGCTGTTATTAAGTTAGTCTGCATCAAGGCTATGTAAACCAGGTAGAACGCTCCCGACGAAAAACTGGGGACAAAAATGAATTTAGTAACCGCGCTACTCTGGGGACCAAACAGACTAAGGTTGCCATGGTAATGGGGCAAATTTGGCATGAGTACGCATCTAATAACTCATTTTTCAACGAATTATGTCAGAAAAAAGCAAAAAGACTTGTTGGACAACTACTAGAATGAATTGCAGTTTTCATAACCGACCCGAGTTTTTATCAGACTGGCCTAAATCATATCAAAATCAAGTCCTAAACTGAACGGCCCGTGCTGTTATAGGTTACCTCTTACGCTCTGGCCCCCAAAATCGTCACTGGCTTATCAGCCAATGAGCGTCTAGTATTGACATACGCTGATTGGTGGGATTACTGCATTTGTTGTTCACGGTGCTGACAGCGCTAGCGAAGGTGTCTCCACTTTTCGTAATGTTAAAAACCCGGGGCGCACCCCTGGTCTGCACTGTGGTATCGAACATACGGTTGGAGATCTTTCACTGTGGAACATTGGAGATAGGCCATTCGTGGTTCCCGCGTCATGTTGTTTTCTGGATTCTATTTCGACCAGTCCTCTGTACTCGCTCGCTCGCAAGACATCTACTCGAAAGTTAGCTACCTGTTGCTATGAGAACTCCAAGAAAGTAGAATTATGGACTTGACTATCGATGGGCACAATCGAATCGACTACCAACTTTATCAATCAATAGCGCTACAGCAGAAGGTATGAACGCATGCCACCTCCCGAAACAAAAATTTCCAAAGTCAAACAATGTGTTGAAGTTCAACACCAACGAATTGAAGCAAAACAACCACTCACTAGAAGGCAAATCTCACTTCTCAGAAATGCAAACCACACATCGTGATTTTGCACGGGGGAAAATAAACATGCCACCAAACCTACATCCAGCACACTGCCTACACCCGGTTTAATTTATCGCTGTTGTGCACACAATACTCTCATTTCACCTCTAGCCTGCAGGGAGACGGCAACGACGCTAACCAAATAAAAGAGAAGGCTTAGAGCGAAAAACATCAAGCGTCTGGCATTGTGCCGTCTCAAATGTCACGGCAAAGCGCCACATAAGAGAGCGACTTGATGTGCTTTGTCGCCACTGTGATTGTTTGCGACGTGATATAAGTGGATTGGACAGGTTTTTAAACAAAGGCTTGGAAGCAACGAAGAGGTAATTTTATGTCAATGAAGCTGAGAAGGTGATACATGATCATTGATCGCAAAAAGAACGTTGTAACGCATCGCTGCCTATGGTTTTGATTCAAATTAATCGTATTTGAATAAAAAATGAAGTGAGTAGTTAAAAAATGTATTGTATCAAAACTGCACTATGAAGTGCGTGTCCATAGCACAGCTGACGTACTTTCCGAAATTTGTTAGAGCTCAGACCCTACTAAGCCGATACAAAACGAAACCCATACCACGGCTGACGGACAAGTTAGCCTGAAAACAGCCAAGCTTTGCTGTAAGCCAAACATGAGTATTACACATATAACAGTGTTCTATGGCTCGGTAAAGTGTCTGATATGCAACCGCATATAGCGTAGACACGTCATATATAGGCTACGACATACCGTAGACTATATATTTCGCGGCGTAGATTTGTCTCAGAACAGTGTATGTAATACTGCTCGATAAAGCGAAGGTACGTATAAGTGTTCTGCTAGGTAACTCAGTTGACAGACCGACCGATGAGATAACGGAATAGTCAAGTGACCCAACTTACCTGAATATGTGCAGTGCGGCACAGAAGGACCTCGTGGCCTGTAGGAAGGTGATGAAACTACGCAGGCGGCGGCTTTCGTCCGTTTCAAGCTCTGGTAGCTCAGACTGTGGGCAGAGTAGAGAACACGGGTCAGGTCAGGTCAGGTCATAGCAGACACGGCGGCTCTCGTCCGTTTCCAGCTCTGGTAGCTCTGACTGTGAACGGAGTAGAGAACACGGGTCAGGTCAGGTCAGGTCAGGTCAGGTCATGGTAGACACGGCTCAGACTGGTAGCTCAGACTGTGAACAGGGCAGAAGTCATTGTTCAGATCATAGGTCAAAGGTTAAAGGTCAAGGGAGAGGTCGGTCAGAAACCAGTTCATGGTCCAAAAGCGTGGCAAATCAGACAAGTAAATCAGGTATGTGGAACAGACAGATATGACAACTCAAGACAGGTATGACAACTCAAGAAGGTATGACAACTCTGACAGATATGGTAACTCTGACTGCGAACAGGACGGGGTCACAATCAGATCAGGTCAAGGAAAGGGTCAAATTAAAGGTCAGGTTAGAAATCCGCGTTAAAGATCAAATCACATTGCAACGCAAATTTCTATCCAGATTTGATGGGAAGTCACGTCAGGGTCAGTTTAAACGTCATATCAGAGGCCTGTTTCACTAAAAACTTGCTATTACAAGTGTTTGAACAAACTTAATCACCAGCGGCACCTCCGATAAAAAGAGTTTGCAAATAAACTTGTAAACAGTAAAGATGTTTGTAATCAAGAACTATAACATGTTACAGATATTGCTTCTTTTTATCAAATTATGTCTAGTATTCATGTAAAAAATGCATGAATGAATTATAAATAATGATGCTGTTTCTGAATGGTATAAATGATAGTTCACAACATCTTATTATTGAAAGAAAACAACACGCAAAACATGTGACAGCGGAAGACAGTTGAATGCAATTATGGCGCGCGGATGACAAAACATGACGATATTTATTTTATTGCTCGTAGCTGGTTCGTAGGGATTGTGCTAAGTAAAAAAGAGCATATAATGACTCAGCATATCATATTTGTTTTAAATAATTGATTGCTTTGCATCATTGCACAAAAAGTGATAAAATTCCGAACATAAGAGCCACTGGAATTTCGGGTTTGTAAGTACAACGTTTTCTTTCAAGTTTTTGGTCTTCGTGAAACAGAAAGTTTGCGATTTCGATGTTTCTTACAAACTTTTTTCTTGTAAAAAAGTTGGTAAATTTTAAACTCAAAATTCATGCTCGGAGGTTTCGTGAAATCCAAATTTCAAATGTTGATAAACATTTCTATTAAACTCAAGTTTTTTCTTTGTAATTACACACTTTATTTGTTAGTGAAACAGGCCACAGATTGAAAACGGGCAGATGTTAGATTTGAGCCCAGCCGTTGAAAGCAAGCAGAAAACATTCATTAAACATTAAAATATGTAAACGTCTTTTTCATAATATAAGGATCAAAGGCAGTAATCACACGATTTAATAAACTGAAGAGGTACTCAGAAACAACAACACTTGCTTTAGCGCGAAATCATAGCAATGGCTTCAAACAAAATGATTGGATACCGACATAAAACATGTCCCGAGAGGCTTACAGAAGAGCAAACCCGTTAGAGAGGGCAGCAGCACTTGACCTTACATGTACTCTGACACTGTTGTTGTGGAGGGAAACATATTTTCAAAGGAAAACGGAACGGATACTGGAGTGTAAAGCACAATGAGATTGGAATGAAGACAAGCAGCTTTGATGTCCAATAAGAACAAAGCTACGGCGGGTGGATAACATTTTCAAGTATAACAAAACAGTGTGATTATATAATTTCAGCACACAAAGGCGCGTCTACAAAGGCACATCTAACCTGCATATCTTCATGTGAAAGGGTAGCAGAGGGATAAGTGAAAAGCTGTGTTGCATTGCACATGAAACCAGTATAACGCCTTTTGGGGCGACTAACGGAGCGAGCGAGAGGGTGGGCCTTGCACGTGCGAAATTGCGAGGGGGTACCTCCAACTGACTTGTGCACGGCACCCTACTAACCGGTCTCTAGCGATGTGCCAAATTTGGGCACAATCGGCCCAGCCGTTCTCGAGATCTGGAAGCGGCACCCTGCACGTGCGCACGTGCAAAATGGGTCCCAACTGACTTGCGCACGGCACCCTACTAACCGGTCCCTAACTGTGTACCAAATTTGAGCGCAATCGGTGGAGCCGTTCTCGAGATCTGGAAACGACCCCTGCACGTGCGCACGTGCAGCAGCGCCCCAACTCTGGCACATGGATATGCAGTGCCTAGTGGGTGCCTACCTACATGCCAACTTTCAGCGCAATCGGCCAAGTAGTTACCGAGATATTGCAACAATTACAAAACGGACACCTCTTCGTTTTGCACGTGGCACGTGCATAAGGGGTCACCCACATGCATCGGGAATAGTCCAACACTTGGTAGAAGGAATGAAGCTACCCTACAAAAATTGCCGCGTGTAACCGCTCATACTCAGAAATTTCCGCTAATCTAAGGAAAGACTACGCTCGCTTCGCTCGCTCCGTAACTAGCGACGGTCGCCAGAAAGAAGCAGCCACAAGACACTTCGAGATCAAACTATATAGATTACCTACAGAGGATACTTGAGACGAACTAAGAACTGATAACGGCCAAAACAGACAAACCAGACGAGAACACATGTTATTGAAAACAAAACAGAAGATCACATATCACATATTAACCATAGACACAAACCACAATATAGACATTGAACATATACGAGTAAACCAACATCTATAAGGCAAACAACACCTACTTTGCGGTAGGACGGTATGCACATCACAGAATGGCTCGTACATGCATCATATTCCCCAAGTTTTTGGAATAGCCCTTGTCGCTCTAATACGCTCAACGAATCCATAAATTCCAACCATTTTACCCTCCGGGAGCGTCCAATACAAACCCCCTCACAGGCCCTCTATTTCAGTACACACTTTACCAAACCGTCTCGAGATGCCAATTCTCAGGTACCTCTCACCAGAGAATATCAAAGTTAGCCTTAACTCGCCGCTATAACGCTTCACTGAATAAATATATCCAACACATAACAGTCGTTGATTTAGAGTGTCCCATTTAAAACGCGGGCGGTTATGCCATCTCAAGGGCCCACAAAAGACCCTCGTGGGTCCCCAGAGGGCCCCCGAGGCGAGCGTATGAGCTCTGTTTGGAATTCTAAGAATCAGGTGGCTGAGGTGCTTGATAGTCTGGGAATTTCTACGGAGTAAGGTCATATGTGGGGTGATATATACGTTGCCTGTCTTTGGGGCTCTGCGGGGATATTATGTAGGATATATGAGGCATGCAGGCAATACCCGCACGTGGGGTTCATAAAAAGACAAACGGAACGGGCTTGACGAAAAGACCGATGAATTAACAGATGACAGGCTGACAGACAAATGGGGAAATTAATACATTGTAGCTGCACTGCTGACAAACACAACTTTTATCATTCGATTTTCTCCCAAGCCAAGGAGAGAAACATTCACTGTTAGCACGAATGCTTGTGTGTTGTTGGAGCTTTTGGGTGGGCGCTACAGTACAGAAAGGTTATCAAGCGCACTAGCACGAATGCTTTAACCCTCGCCGGACCTATTGGTTTTCTACATACGCGCCGGCCGAGGGGGGGGGGCGGGTACGACCCCCCCTCGCCGTTTCGCCCCTGGTGGAGCTAGCGCGTCGCGGAAAAAACGAGCGTGTGCGCCGTTACAAGACGCAGAGATTGGTACCCGATTTTAAGGTCCTAGGTCAACCGGTGACCTCTGAGGTCAGGTCAAGTGCCCCAAGGTACGGTTCAGTTTTTGGTGAATAACTTCGCAAAAAATGGCCGCAGAGCGCCGATTTTGGCAGCATCGTGTTCGCCTCGCTCAGGCGCGTCGAATGATATACTTTTTGTCCGGGTCAGGTCAACTTGGGGTGTTGACCTCAGGTCAAGGTCAGGTCAGCACCCCCAGGTCACGAAGTTGGTCGAAAGAGGTCATGTCGCATATCATTCGATTCGGCAGGCCTTCCTGAGTCCATTGGTGCCTTCCCCGACTCGCTAGCTCAATTTGATCAAGAGTTATTGACGAAAAACTAATTTGACCTTGATGACGTCATAAATGACGTCACGCAAGGTCAACATTGCAAAAGTGACGCATCTAACCTTGCAAGGAGTGCATCAAATCACGATTCTGTGTGCTTGAGATAGTTGGAGATCGTTCCCGGCGCCAGAATAGCAGTTTTCATTTTTCCCCATTGACTTATAATGGTGAGGTCACGAAAATGACCTGACCTCATATGACCTTTAGGAAAAATCCGAGATATACAAGTTGTGGGACTCATAATGGATACTAGATCCTGCAAGTTTCATTTCCCTGTGACATCTCCTCTGGCAGTGAGGGCGTTGCGAAGTTGCGACATCTGAAGACCGTGCAGAGGTTCACTTATGACGTCATAGGTCAGTGACCTGACCTGACCCAAAAATGCGGTTGGTGTCAAAAGATGCGGCTTGGATCAAAGGTCAGGTATGCCAAGTTTCAGCTCTCTATCGCCAGCGTGTTCGGAGCTATCGCGAAAAAAACCTATGGGGGGGGGGGGGGCGGCACCCGCCCCCCCCCTCGGCCGGCGAGGGTTAACCCTATTAGTGGCAGGGGGGGGGGGGGGTTGTTTTCATCCACCCCTCAGGTTTTTCGGGAATATCTCCGAAACCGCTAAAGCTACGATGCTGAAATTTTCTGACTTTTCCTAAAACTAAATTGGGCACATTCCCTGATCAAGTTCATAACTTTACCAGGGGCGGCTCCAGAGCACTGGGAATTGGGGGGTCCTATTCGTGAAGCGAGTCATTTGGGCGAAGATCACGATGCTGATGTATTACATATAACTGTATGCACCAGTTTTACGAACAGTGAATGAAAGGTATCATGTGATAACATATACAAAGTTATTGTGCATCCTCTTTTGACACGTTTTTGCTATAATAGGCGGATCCAGGCGTCCAAAAAGGGGGGTTATTTTTTACCTCCCAACATAGGTGCCCTGACACCGCCTATGCATGACCAATACAATTGTAGTCGTTCTCTCATAAGAAAATTGTAACATAACAAGACCATTACCACCCTTTTTAGAAACAGTACCAACAAAAACCTTATTTACTATACTTTTTGTGTACCCCCAATCTCAATTATCTGTATCCGCCTATGATTTTTGAAAATGCATATTTTTCAGATCCATGTGAATTCCTGGTTCATTCTCTATCGATCGGCAAAAGTTGCGTTAAGATTGGTGCAGAAACCTGGCCGTGATAAACAGTCTAAAATGTATCTGCAATTTGCCCATTTTTACCCCCCCTCTACGCCCATTGAGATTTTTTAATTTTTATTTTTTAGAAATGTAGATCACATTGAGCGAAATCGAATGCCGTTTAAATTTTGAAAATCGGCCCGTTAGATCTCGAGATATCAGGGGGGGGGGGGGGGTCGTAAACAGCCCCCCCTTGCCACTAATAGGGGTAGCCAGGAGCCTGCCACTAATAGGGTTAATACATATTAAGAGCTATCGCAATGATTTGCGAATTGTTTTGTAACGTGACGCCACATAAACCAGAACAGCATTCGTAAACTTCAAAAATTTCAACGAAACGTCTGAATAACAATTTGCTTTTCCCATCCTCTTGAATGCTAAAAATTATCACACTGGCACCAAACAGAAAAACATCATTTTGAGAACTTTGGTGGTATCGCATACCTATGACGTCACAGTATCTCAGCAACAGTGAGCTACCAGGCTCGTAGACATTTATGAATTATTCATCAGCCCGACTCTGCTGCATTCACGACATCCGTTTGCCTAACTAAGCTGACGTTTATTAGAAGCGAAGACGCACAACTGTATCGTGGTGGATAATAGGCCTGTCTGAACGCACTGGGGCGTGAAGGGAGACAAGAAGGGAGCTTCTGGGCTGCTGGTCTCGATGTCTGACACTACAGAAACCGGCTAAACAGAATATAAGTGTCTACTTAGATTACATAACGGAACTTCATTTGAATGATGAACAGTTTATTGGTATTTCGCTGGTTCAACTCTTATATTTTCTCATTTCTGAACAGAGCTACAGTGAGTTTGTTTGGAATATTATAAATAGCCGTTATCTATTCAATAACTTTGGTAACTTTGGTAGACTTTGGTATTGTGGAATCCGACCGAAACGCTAAACGTTTTCATCGAGGTCATGATTTGGGTGAAACTCTGGCGGGATTTTCTAGAGCAAATATCCGCTCCTCCTTTGAAATTTAAATAAGTTCCTAGTTGTTATTGGCCTAGCTTTCAACTTCAAGCGATCTCAAAATAGCAGCTCCAATAACTATGAATCGGTTTACCATTTTCAGCATAGGTACACAATACACATCCCTTAGCAATCCCTCCATCCCTCCCTCCTCTCTCTCCCTACCTCCCTCTCCCTCTCTCTCTCCCTACCCTCCCTCCCCTCCCCTCCCTCCCCTCCCTCCCTCTCTCCCCTCTCACCATCTCTGCCGGCAGCTCTGCCGCCATGTTGACCCCCAGCGCTGCCTGCAGGTACCCCTGGTCGGCCCTGCTTCCGACCATGATGTAGATCACATCCAGGCAGTCCATCAGATACACTCCAGATGAGTCTATGAACTCTGATGAGAGCTGAAGACGTGGAGGCTGGGGAATGACGATGTCCTCTTGTTCGACGGCGCCCTGAAATAGAGAAAAATAGGGAGAGGTCAGAGGTGTAAAGGTTGAAGTTGGTTGAAGGGGTGAAAAGGGGCTCCTTCGGCCTGGTAATGTGTATTTTTTTCTTTCTTTTTTAGTGTCGAAGCAGCGATAATAATGATTATGATGAAGAAGATAATGATGACAATGCTCCTGCTCCTGAATGATGATTGTCATCAAGCTATCAAGCGATTATCATCAAGCATTATTATCGTCATTCGTTGTGATAGCGCACAACAACAGCCAATGCAAGTTTGTAGTAGAGGGTACGGTGACATGGTCAGGGCAAACTGAGGAGGGATAAGGAGGGGGGGGGGGAGGGTGAGCAGGGGATTGTGCGATCATTTTCATCACAAACTTCATTGGTAGGTCCAAACTCAGTTTTTATAGACAAACACCGCACTTATTACATAAACCATCCCTCCTCAGCCGACCTTACACCAAAGGTCACCTCTTTTCCGCCCCACACGTGACAGCTTTGCTGCGCCCCACCCATTCCACCACCTAACCACACCAATATCACTATCCGGCGGTGCCCTGGCCAACTGGCCACGTGACTGGAATTCTCTCATGGCCCCACTGGTTCTGTTTAATCTCTGCTAAGCTGTCGAGCGTTTGGTGGTACTGGAAGCTATCAGGGTAAATTGGCCTGGCGGCTGTGGCGGCGGAGGTCGTCGTCTGATGGGTTTTTGTCTGGAGGGGTAGAGGGTACGTTGGATGGGGGGGGGGGGGGTCGGGCTAATAGGTCGAATTAACAGGTTGAGCTGAGGTAACAAATCGGGAACTAGACTTGCTAGTCAACAGGCTGAGTGAATAGATCGTAAGGTAACGGACCAGGGCCCAATCTTACCAATGCCGTGGATGCAGAGGCCGTGGATGCCAACCACGGCGGCTGATCCACGGCACTGCATTTACCCAATCTTACCAATGCCGTACCACGGCATTTCTATTCACCGCATTTTGCCCACGGTACAATTCAGCGCCAGCAGAAAACACGCAATGTGATTGGTCAATTCTTGTCACCTTCGCTGTTGGAAATTGTGCGTATTGCTTGTAACAGGTATAGCTCTCTATTTAAAGTTTTGTCGGGCGTTTATTTGTTTTAGAGACATATATATGTGTGAAGGATAAGTTATTTGTGGAAAACGTGATAGCAAACTATGAAAAACTAAAGCCTGCTTAAAGAATTCTCCTGAAAAGCGGATTACTGGCCTAATAAACTTCCGCGAGGACATTCTTGCGCTGAGAAAATCGAGTGGATTAGTTTTCAACTTCGTGTCGCAACTCATCATTTCTATTTACTTGCTGTTAAGATATTGCAACAATTTTTAGATAAAATTATTGAAGTAACGACCTAGTGATAGCTCCGCTGCTGTTTTTAAGTCATTGGAATAATGCAATTGAAATGCAGCTTGTAAAGTTTAAACTTTGGGTTCATGCACCGGGCCAGCTCAAGCTATAGCCTTATTTTTCTGCTTTTTACAAGCATCAGGGTTGTGGAGTCGGAGTCGGAGTCGGAGTCGGAGTCGGTCGGAGTCGACAGTTGTGACCGGAGTCGGAGTCGGAGTCGATTTTAGAAACCCGAGCCGGAGTCGGAGTCGGAGTCACCGAAAATCTGTCGACTCCGCAGCCCTGCTAGGTCTGCGGAGTCGGAGTCGGGAGTTGGAGTCGGTCGGAGTCGACAATTCTGCCCGGAGTCGGAGTCGGAGTCGGAGCTGGTTTTTGAAAGCCGGAGTCGGAGTCGGAGTCGGAGTCGCCGAAAATCCATCGACTCCGCAGCCCTGACAAGCATGATAAGAAAAGGAATTCCTCAAAATATTGAAGAAACTCTTCTACATCTCAAAACCATATCAAGAAAAAGGCTTCCAGTTCAGAAGTCAGATTGAGACGCATGAAGACAGCATGCTTCGTAGCTGTCTGTGCCAGACAGAAAGTGGTAAAATATGCATTGTGAGTGCTGATATAATTGTTTAACAAGTTTACGGTATTTAATTGTTTTAAATATTTACTTAGAAATCATGAAGTATGTTTGTGAGACGTCCGGACGGGGTGAACACTGAAACACCCATATTATAGCATATAGATAGGTTTGGCATTGGTAAGATTGGGCCCAGGTGCTAAAATCGCCTCCACGATCTCGTATGGATTTGAAAAATAAGACCATATAATGAATAAACATGTTTATTTTTATGGATTTGAGTGTGATTTTATCCCTGGAAAAACATGTTTTTGAAATAATCACTATGCGTGTAATCGTCGCTCTAAGATGTCAAGGGCATTATATGAAGAATTCTTTACTTAAAAAATAATAATAATGTCAAATATTGCATAGTAACATCCTCCCAGCGACCTATCCCTTTCACAACACCCGCCATTCACGGCACTAAAAGGTGGCGTGAATGGAACGGCCACCGACAGCGCAAACAGCTGATTATTTACGTTTGTTCTGCCGCTCTCGCGGCAGCTTGTGCCACTGCCCATGTTAAAGCACTGCCAAAATGCCGTGGATAAACATCGACCGCATGCCGTGAATGAGATGGCGTGAATAGCTATCCACGGCATTGGTAATATGCCGTTGCCGTGAATGGGCTCCATTCACGGCATTTTGCCTATTCACGGCATTGGTAAGATTGGGCCCAGGATCCAAGTGTAATAATGAGAGCTAATAGACCGAGAGCCAGAGTTGCGGGCCATCAGGATGTGAGCTAACATATTGAGCCAACACTGAGCCAACCGGCTGCATTTGCAAGCTAATAGACCGATAGCCAAGCGCGTGAATCACCAAGGATGTTAGCCGATGTTTGCATGCTTTGGAATATCATCAGCCCCCGCCCCATACCAAACTCGTTTAAACTTAACTGCACTGCCCTCCTTATAGCGAATTTCCTCGCTACCCATGACCCCAACCTCACATGACGGATGAATACACACAACGTAACTTGATAATCGATTTAATGAACCCCCGACAACGCACAAAAAGCCAAACACCAAAACACAATACATCAGTATTTTCTCACATTATTTTCAGCCGCAGCTACAAGTTTTATGATGATGACCAGAAGGACGAATTGTGATGACCTATCAACAAAAGACCGAGTTTTGGCGGAAGCCTTATGGCTAAAGCGCACATCATATGGTCATGTTGGGTCAAATGGATTGGCATTGAGGCCGTGAAGGCTTTCTTCGCTGGTTAAGTGGTTAGTAATGCGTCATGTACTTCGTAGATCTTGATGCGGAAGTATAGCGGTGAGGCGTATCGATTCTCGATGAAGCAGGAATGTGCTGAGAAGATGAAGTATTGCTTTTGAGGCCCATTGAATGCGCAAATTGTACAAGATTGAAGACCCAACAGTTGATTCTACCTACAAGCGCCACGATATGTTTCGTTGAGCGTACCATATAACACAGCTTACGTTTAATCACTCCAGTATGTGCTTGGCAAAATAACCCTCTATGAACTCAGCGAAAACCCGGTTAGGACGGTTAAGACGTGCACTTGGTAAAATGCCCGTGAACGCGACTTTTGGCGAACTAGTAAGCTCGTCTACCGGAAGTCAACAGTGAACAGAAAGACATAAATACAGGGAGGCGTTGTAAACATTTTGAACAGCCTCTTATAATGAAGCTAAAAAGGCAGCGGCGTAACCGCTCCCCAATACATTTTATTATCTCTCTGTTCTCTCAGTGCCTTTCTTTACATTCCGATTATAGAAAAGACACATTAGATCGGGAAATATTGCTACGAAGTCTCGAGAAAACTTAAAGAATATATCTAACAGAATAATGATTCAGCGTCACTTAGAACTTCTTTCAGCCGGCTTTCGAATTACGTAACCACCTCCTCACCATTACCCTTACACCACGTGACCTTATCACTTCCCCACCTAACCACACCACGTGACCACCAAACCTCGCCACTTCCCAACCACGTGACAATCAATACAGAGACCACCACCGCGGCTGACGTCACTTTATACCGTCTTCGTGACGTCATTAAGACCTGGACGTGACGTCATTTTCTGGCCGACGTGTGACCCTTTGAGATGAGATGGGAGTTTGACGTGATATTATAAAAGGCTAGGGACTTGGAGACACAACGTGGCATTACCCTCGCCTCACAACGGTGCGGGGGTGGGAGTGGGAAAATGACGACGTAGGAATGGAAGAAATGGATGCTAAAATTAGCAGTGCAGAACAGGCACGTATCCAGGATTTCGCTCAGGGAGGGGCGACAGCCGAGAAGGGGCCCGTGGGTCAGCTCAAAGGGGCCCCACATGGAGACTGTCTTGAGTGTCTATCCTGGTGTGAAAAATTGAGAATGTCGAAAAACAGTGAATTTACGATAGAATTCGGCATATTGCAAATGAAAATGCATTGTCTTGGGTTTGTCGACCTTGATAAAATGTTTGCATTTAACTTTCGTTGAAGTTCGTTTTTGCAATCCACTTCCTTTGAATTTCGTTCACCCGCGCCGTGCTAGGGGGAGCGTATTCACGTCCCCCCTCTCAGGTTGTTCGTGAATATGGTAAAAACGCGCCGCCAATTTTTTTGTATACCAGAGGCCAGTTTTACCATCGGAAAAATAGCCGCAAGCCGGATTTTTTTATTTGCCTAAGGACCGCTTTGACCTGACCTTAAAAATGATTGAGGCATTTCTGACATTATTTTTACGCTTTTTCGATTGTCGCTTACTGCGTGTCACTACGTGGCCCAGGAGCCGAGTTAGATGGGGGCGTGACCCCCCCCCCCCAGCACGACAAGGAAAACTCAGGCCACAAGCACGGCGTGGGTTAACATTATGAACATGAGTTATTAATCTTGTATTACCTCTTTGCACCCCACTAAAATTGGCAAACGATACTTTTCAGACTCATTTCCATATATTTACAGCATTGTAATTTCCTCTGCCTTATAACACCATGGGGCATAGCACCCTTAAAACATATTTGGTCCTATACACAAACATAAACAGTTTACACCTTCCTTCACGCATTGGTGCATTTGCGTGGCCCGTCTGGCCAAGCCGGGACGGGGTAACGGGCCAAACGCCCCGGCCCGGGGAGAGCTGGGGTATACCTCCCGGCTCCCCGGCCGGGGAGATTTGGGTTGCATTGTTCACCCATTCACCCATTGTGTTGTGCTGCTCACGCTAACATATTACTCATTTTTGTCAGTTCAACTATGAAATCAATTTAATGAGCAGCTCAAATAAAAAAAACATGCGAATTTGAGACTACGTTCTGTACAGAATGCTGAATGTATGTAGTGTGAACTATGGAGTTGATTTTGTTTGGAGAACAGGAGCAGTCCCACGTCGGGTCAGTTGAAAGGGGCCCTTCATCGGCTGTTGCCTGTTCCTCGGGCCCGATGGCCTTGGCAAGGCCTTCTCAGCGGGCCCTTCCGTTTTTGGGGCCCGGCCAGGACAAGCTGTTCCTGAGACTGGGCCCTGAAGCGCATATCTAGGCCCGTTTTCTTGGTAGGTACTAGGTACATTGTCGAGGTCAAGGGCCCATTATTCAAGCTCAAAAGCCTGGTTCAAGGCCTTCTGTACAGACTTTTCCGCTTTTTGAGGCGTCCTGGGTCCCAGGTTTTCATTGGCTTGGCCCGGTCCGCTTTTGGGGCTCGTCCCGTATGGGCACCAGCAAGGCCCACGGGGCCCTTTTTGGACCCGGAAGCCTGGGCAAGATCTTCTCAGCGGGCCCTTCCACTTCTAGGACCCAGACAGGCAAAGACGTCCCAGTGACTGGCCTCGGAAGAAGATTTTTTCGGATCCGGTTTCCATAACTTCTCCAGGGCCAATTAGCTCAAAAGTAGGACCTTCGGACCCGATAAGGATTTGGGGTCCAAAACCGATAAGGTTTGGGCCCGGCAGGGCTAAAGGGGCCCTTCCTCAAGCCTGAAGACACGGCCATATCCTTCTGAACGGGTCCTTCCGCTTTTGGGGCCCTGCTGGGCTCCAAATTGCCCTGGCTATGACCAAAAGTGGGACCGAAGGGCCCAGTTACGGACCAGTTTGTGGCCCGGCAGGGCCCCAGGGGCCCATCACTGAACCCGAAGGCTCAAACAAATCCTTCTGAACATGCCCTTTCGCTTTTTGGCCCTGCTGGGCCCAAACTGTCCCTGGCTAGGCCCAAAAGCGGGCCCTTCGGGCCCGCTTTGGGGGCCCGGCAGGGCCCAGGGAGGGGCGACCGCCCCCGTCGCCCCCCCTTGGATACGTTCCTGGTGCAGAATTGGTTGGCCGATGAAGTTATTAATAAGAATATTGCATTGGTTAGGATTTAAAATGATTAGGAAGGGGATTCGTCGAAAAACTTCGATAAGCCCGCTTTTATCAGGCACAAAAATACGTCATTTAAGCAATTTTGTCTAAACGATTTTCAAAGTAACTTTATTTTGCTGGAAATTCCACCATACTGATATACATTTCGACAGCTAAGGCAATATTAATTATATTTCTAGGTGCCGATCCCTCTAAACTTTAAGCAGCTGACACTTTTCGAGCGTTCTACACAAATATATGTCCCCGTCTCCCGCAGGATTCCTATGCATTCCACAAACATCCGAACTATGTGCGTCGTAGAGTTTCCGCCGTAGATATTTATGGAATAGGACACTACGTCTCTCTAGTACAATGTGTCTTTCTTACTGTGTGGAATTAATAGCCACGTAGGTTTGAGAACTACAAACGCTATTGAGAGATAGTGACATTTGATATTGGATGAGGTTCTTTTGTCCAGATAAATTACCGACACAAAAACGTACTGACATCTTTGAGAACAGGATATTTTCAGAATACCACAGAAATGCCGAGTCACGGGAGGATCTTACCAACAGACCCTATATGACATTCAGAGGACAGGACACCTTTTACATTGGCAAAACCCGTAATAAAAACATCTGTAAAAAAATCAAAAGATGAATTACCAACGTCAAAAGATCGCCTAGAATTTTAACATTCCCACTCAAAAACAAAAACATCTCCTCCGCCATATTGCTCTGACCATTTTCTTTTTTCTTTTGTGGCGCCTCACCTCGTCGTTGAGCAGGTGCACGGCGTACAGGTTGGGATGTACCGACATCATCAGCTGAGCCAGCGGCAGACACTTGAGTTGGGTCATGGCGTAGGATCGCTCGTCCAGTTTGGTGCTGAATCCGGACCTGTGAAACACGAGGGGGAGGTTAGATGTAGACCAGATGAGACAGAGAGAAGAAAGGAGGGTGAAGAGGGAATAAATGAAGAGCTGACGTAAGATGCGAGGGAAGGGGCTATACGCTACACCCATGTATTACCTAGTAGAAAATTGAGAGAGAGAGAGAGAGAGAGAGAGAGAGAGAGAGAGAGAGGGAGAGAGGGAGAGAGGGAGAGAGAGAGAGAGAGAGAGAGAGAGAGAGAGAGAGAGAGAGAGAGAGAGAGAGAGAGAGAGAGAGAGAGAGAGACCCAGTGCACCCCGTCTATGTAATTACAAGACACTCTTGTTCCACCAGACACCTAACCCTACGATCATTCACATCAGACGCATCTATACTTTGTTCCGTTTCAAGCTTGCAGCCGAAGTGCCCTGCTGAAAGCAGTGCGTGATTTCTGTATATACAGCTCTTACATTTTAAGACGCAAATTCTTGAGCGGAGGAGCGATCTGCCGAAGAAAATCCGACTGCAAACTTGATATGGAACAGACTATAGACAAAGCACCCAACCAGCCGTGCCACAAGGCTCTGAAGCGAGATACCCGAGCTATAGAGCTTGAAATTAGAGCTGTCTTTGAGCGTCCCAACAGAGGGTACCCTTATAATCTTCACAGTGCAGCAGACATCAACAAGTTCACTTCACGCCGTCAGGGTTTCATTATCTGTGAAATATATCCTCCTCTCAACCATCCAATAATATTATCTTCTATCGCTGAGACATGTTCAATGGTATAGAACTCTGTGTCGAACTATAGAACGTGTCGAATTCATTTCAGTTGTGTGCTATTATATCCCACAAAATGAGATCACACCTATAAAATGTGTCCACTGCTACGGTATCTGTACATTTGAGATCCTCCGGTTTGACACAAAGCCAACCACTGACGTATGAAGCCAAGACTTTTTATCGCATAGACGCGACGAAAAGTAGATATTTTAAGAGCGACCTGCTGAAATGCAGCACGTCTGATTTCAGTGATATCAGCACCATCACTGGGTCATACACCCAGGCAGTGTTGGATTGGTAACAAGACGCCAATGTCAATAGTCCAGCTTCCTTTGGGCTGCCTTCTATCAGGTGTTCTGTACGACAACGGACACCCTGTGTTTTATGTTAGAACAAAGGTCGTTGTTGTCACTTCTCTCATTTCACCGAAGTTTGATCTGCTACGGACATTGCGAGGATCAGTCAGCTTCTATATCATTTTTTTGAAGGCGAAAATTATGTGGAGTATTGTTTTCAAAGTTGCTTGGTTAGCTTTGGTTGTTTGAGTTAGGTTAGGTTATCCGGCAGAGCTCTGTCCCATTAGAGCTACTGACTCAAAGTCAATTGAGTACATCAAGGCAAAGAGATTATCCATTGAACCATAATTGAACTTATCGCAGAAAATAGATTTTAAAATACTGTCACCTCTGTAAATGAGCCATCCCAAAAGAGAGGGCGAACGCGTCCTATCACGAGGAATTAGAAATCGCGTGACGATGGGTTAGCTTCAAGGTCGATAATAGAATGTTCATCGCCATGTAGAAAGCAGCATCTAAATTTCCTGAGATTCTACTCAGTGCTTGGGGCTATTGTCTACTTAGTAGACTCTACCACCTGTCAAAGCCAATATAGCTACCGGTAAGAAGACCAGGTTGTTGGTACACCACACTTGCTCAGTCTAATGAGAAGACAAAATATCGCCTCAAAGTCGCTGAGGAAGTGCGAAGTGAGTTCGGTCTACAACGAGAGACAACTACGTCTGACTTCTGAGTACCTATTGGGCGGTAGAAATGATTCAAAAAGGGGGAACACTGTGGCTCTTCGCTGTACATAGTGTTTTTATCTTTACCTTTGACTTAACGACTAAAACACAGGTGGGATTACTCATATCCAACTCACCGTCCGAGGCACGAATGACAACCGGCGGGTGGGGCGGGAGGGGGGAGGGCGAAAGGTCACCTACCCTGAATCACAAGAGGACGTCGGACCAGGAGGGGGGAGGGGGGCAGTGGCCGATGACAAATGGATGGGTCGAAACTCGAAAGTCGTGATTAACCACAAAAGCAAAGTAATTCAAGAATCGACAAAAAAGCAATGAATAAAAGCACTGATGGAATATTTTCTTTTGCACGTTATTTTGTGATAAAGTATTTGATTTTCCTCGAATCTGAATATGTAGAAAAACCAAACATGAAAATGAAAACCAACCATGGTCTAACAACGGGAGAAAGATTAAACCCGTTTTGAAAGGCATGCCCCGGCATCGTTGGATACCTACTTCAATTGTACTGAGGCCTGACAGCTTGTTAGCCAGTCATAGTCCTTGGTAAGCATATCCTTGTTTCTTTCAGTCTTCCATAATCGTTGTCTGTATGTCACACTTTCATCCATTCTACTAGTCACTCAGAACACCAACCATCCTACTAACCAGGGCTGCGGAGTCGGAGTCGGAGTCGGAGTCGGTCGGAGTCGACAGTTGCGACCGGAGTCGGAGTCGAAGTCGGAGTCGATTTTAGAAACCCGAGCCGGAGTCGGAGTCGGAGTCACCGAAAATCTGTCGACTCCGCAGCCCTGCTAGGTCTGCGGAGTCGGAGTCGGGAGTTGGAGTCGGTCGGAGTCGACAATTCTGCCCGGAGTCGGAGTCGGAGTCGGAGCTGGTTTTTGAAAGCCGGAGTCGGAGTCGGAGTCGGAGTCGCCGAAAATCCATCGACTCCGCAGCCCTGATCCTAACCATTCTCTGAGTCAGATGTATTTCATCATCCATCCGTCCGCCACGACACCTGTGTCTGTCTGTCACACCCCTGTCTGTCACACCCCTGTCTGTCACACCGAGCGGACCCCAGCCGCGTGACAGCTCATACACCCTCAGTGCCACCCTGTTATGAAGTCCCCGCGTCACACGTCAGTAGTTAGTTACCCTCAGTGTGGGGCTGGAGTGACACCTCCTCCTCCACTCTTTCTCAACAGCTCTCGTTAAGTGTGGATATCACTCTCCCCAGGAGGGGTTCGAAACTGTGCGAAGCTCTCGTCTACAGCAACACCACTCTCTCCTAGTGCGGAACAGAGCTCTCAACACATCTATCTTCGTGGACGATACTACTCTTTCTCCAAGCGAGGTCTATCCACTCTGCGAAGCTCTCGTCGAGGGAGATACCCCTCTCTCTTTCGCTCGTCATCTCTACAACTCTACTCTAATCATATCCCAAGGACAACATTCCTAAAACCCGTAACAACTCTCCACCACCAAACCATGACTTTGAATCAACCCCTTCCCATCTCCTTCCTTTCCATCGCCATCCTAACTATCTTCCACACACTTCCACCTTCCACATTCGCCGCTCCACCTGCTCCACTCGACATGACCCCCTACATTCCACCGGGCGTTCCACCCGCTCCACAATGCTCCAAAAGTGGAACCTGCGGCCCAGGCCAATACTGCGCTCTTTACAAAGGAGATACGTGCTGTCTAGCACGCACGTGTTATCCCGAGTGTCCTCCAACACACGTTTGCGAGCAAACAAGATGGAGATGTGGTGAACTGAGTTGCAAGTGTCCTCCGTGGCTGGTATGTAAACCAAGAAAGGAGCCGGTATCAATAGCCGCGCCTCCAGATACGTGTAAACCCAAGTGTAAGGAGGGAGAGGTCTGCCTACGAACGAGCTACGAAGAGGCCAGTTATAAATGCAGGAAAGGTTTCCCTGGCTGTTGGGTGTGGACCGATTGTACGGTGGGGGCGTTTGGGGATCTGGTGGCAAAGAAGAAGGAGGAGGAAGATAAGACTGGATAGAGGAGAGAGAGGAGGAGGAAACAAGGTGAAGGGAGAAGAGAGGGTCAGAAGAAAATGTAAAAAGAAGAAATGATGATGAAAAGGAAGAAGCTTGAGGAACATACATAAGAAGACCAAGAAGAACACAAAAACATTAAAAGCAATGAAGAAAAAGGAGTGGGGAAACAAACAAGGAAAATACCCGAAGATTGTGAGCGTACGGCAGAAGATGGCATCAAACAGAGCCAAACACTCGAAAAAGAAGTCAGCAGAAAAATAAATAAAGTCCTACAAAACAAAAAGAGAATGGAACAGAAAACAGGGATTAAAGCAATGAAATATGAATCGACAATACCGCAACAAAATGAATATAAAAAAGAACATGGAAATATAAAACAGACGAAACTAAAACCATGGATGATATAATAATCCATGTTATATCATCCATGCTAAAACCACAAAAGAAGAAAAACACCGTGGCCTTCTACAAAAAGTGAAGGATGTCTTCGTAGCAAAAGAAAAAACAACAGGAATCCACGCGCCACACACATGGACACAATAGGGCGACAGCCCGGCTCTGCCATCTATAGACGACGTCCCAGGCCTGTCATAACCACAGTAGCACTGTGGTTTTCACAGGTTTTATGCCAGCTCCAGGAAGGTGGCGTTGAAAAAAAAAAAAACAGTCAACATGGTTTGATAAAAAGGATCCTCTTGTTTCACCACACGACAGATTTCTACAAAAATAGATCTTTGCCAACGGATGTTATGGTATTAGAATAGTATGTACGTCCGCGTTTCGGTGTAGTTTTCAGTGCTATTTATGGAACTTTGTTTTCTAAATGAGCGTAATGCGTCATCAATCGGTATAGCAATATGCAATCAGTTTCGCTTGTTTGATGCCAATGTGAATCGTGGAGAATGCGATAAGGTGTTGTACGGGCAATGTCTCTTGCGAGAATGCGAATGTGTGTGAACTATGCGAAACTACACTTACATTGGGCCTGAGGTGAAACTGTGCACCAAACAAATTGCTTTCCATGGTTGGTATCTGTTTGTGGTATATGAAAACCTGTATTTTCTCATCCATGACAACCTTACGAGTTGCGCTTTATTGGAACTTTGTGGTTTGGTGTGTTTTTGGTTGTAATGTAACGCTAGAGTACTGCTTCGAACTCGGGTTTAATAGCGCATTGAAAAAATGAAACGGCAAAGACCGAACAATGAAGTCGCACAATTTACAAAGTCAAGCAACGATGCTGTGGTCTCGTAGCTGCATCGTTCAAGCTTCCAAAAATTTCCCAAACCTTCACGCAGGAGTTTCTATCACCGAATTTCCCGAACTCCACATCTCTTCTCTAATCTACCTCCCTCACCCTCCCCCCTCTCTCTCTCTCTCTCTCTCTCTCTCTCTCTCTCTCTCTCTCTCTCTCCCCTCTCCCTTCCTCCCCCTCCCTCCCTCCCTCTCCCCCACAAACCCACCTGAAGGCCGGGTGTTTGATCAGCGCCAGCGCGAACAGTGGCAGCAGCTGCAGGGACCTCGGAGCCTCCAATCCCGGCCCGGGGGAGCTCAGAGTCGCCCGGTACGCTCCCAGAGAGTCGATTACGGCATTCACGACGGCCTCACGCGCGTCCGGGAGAGAGGACGAGAGGCACCGGTCCACGGCTGGGGAGAGAGGGGCGAGTTAGTTACAACCGGATAGACAGACAGGCAAACTAGGCTTTTGTGAGAAGGCGATAAATGCATCCTTTTGCGCAGTTACACACCTAAGCTAACCCATAATGGCGAAGAGACTGATAAATACTTCCTACCAAGACAATTACACTCACCCCAACTAACCCATTTTAGCTACCTTGCATACCGATACACATGGCCTAAAAAGTACTCCGTCTGGCCTATACTTGCCCATTTTTACAAGCACACTCGTAAACGCCTCCTGGCCACATCCCTGTCCCACTCAAACGAACTCATTTTGGCAAGCAGACCGGTTAAAGGGACAGTATCACCATTTTGATGAAATTTGACATTGCATAGGCCCCACCTTTCTGGTCCGGGAACTGAAGACCGATCCTTGAAGCTCCACACCGTTATCCCGCTATCGCCGCTCAAAGTACGAAAGGTGTACTACACTTTGAATCGTGCTTCACTATCTTCACTGTTTAAATGTTTGCGCCGTTTTGAATTGACCGCCAGTAATAAAACTTTTACCCTGGTCATTTCATCAAATTTTATAAAGCCAAAACGTTTTTCGCACTTATTCATCACCGTTAAATTCATTAAATAGTCGTAGGCAATTTCCGCTGTTTCCTTCGGATTCTAGCGGCTCAACAAAGGAATTCCTTCAGCTTGAAGGAATTCCTTCAGCTTGTCACGTGATATCTTCTGGGCAATACCTAATGCTGCCTTTCCCTAACGACAACTCAATCAGAAGAGCGGCCGCGTAAGCGTAGCGTCAATAATTTATTATCTGCGCCAGTTCTGTAGTAATTTCGCAGGCTTCCAAAGTGGCGGCCATGCTTGTAGTGGTGGTTCGCTCATGAAAATGACTCGCTCATGAAAAAATATTTTTCACCGAGTTCGGTCCTCAAACTATGTTTTTCTGATTCAGAAAAGTAAGAAATGCTAGTAAAAAAAAATCAGCTCCATACATTGATTTTTTTCGATGATACTGTCCCTTTAACACATCCTTTCCAGACCCCTGCCCGCAACTCAACTAACCCATTTTGGCTGAAAGCTAAAAGATGCACCCTAGCGCCCCCTGTCCCACTCACAACACAACAGACTTTGGCGATGATCCCTACCTGGTCAGTGGCCAGGTCCCTGCCTCGTCCCATACAAACCCATCTTGGCGAAATACCTCCTAGTCAGGCCCCTGCCTCGTCCCAAATACTAACCCATCTTGGCGAGCAGACTGGTGACGGCCTCCTGATCGGCTCCCTGGATGACCTCGTGCATGTTGGGCGTCACAGGGAGGCAGAGCGTGTGAACGCGGATACGGCGCTCTCCTGAGTGGGGAAGAGGGGGAGGGGGTTAGAGTGTGTGTGAGGAAGGGGGAGAGAAAAAAGAGGTGAGAAGAGAGGAAAAGAGACAAAAAGGAGGGAAAGAAAAGGAGAAAGAGAGAAAGAGGGAGAAAGAGAAAAAGAAAATAACAGATGGAAATAAGAGTAATGAAGAAAGAAAGAGGAAGAGAGAGAGAGAGAGAGAGAGAGGGGAGAGAGAGAGAGAGGGAGAGAGAGAGGGGAGAGAGAGAGAGAGAGAGAGAGAGAGAGAGAGAGAGAGTCGGGAGAGCCATCTAGCATATAAACATCACAGAAATCAATGGTCACATTCCAAACTTTTAGTTTGTGTTCTAAGTATCATAATAAATGGACCATTATTTCACATGTCTACCTCCTAGCTCGCTTTTCACATTATAAATCGTATCATCATCACTCACGTAAAAAAATCATTCCCATGTAACCACTACTCTAAATCTAAGATCCGATTAATTTCCGATCACATTGCTCTACTCATATTCTCTTTCCTATCCTAATTCCTAACCCATTGTCTCCCTATCCCATTCCCTTTCCCATCCCACTATCTTTACTCTATATAACCTCTACATTACATACCTACTCCTGTGCTATTCCCTCTTTTAACCCCCTACTATTATACCCTTACTATCCCCTTATTATACCCTAATTATCCCTCTACTATCCCCTTATTATCCCCTTAATATCCTCCCCCTATCCCCCATTTACCCTTGCTCGAAGTGTAGAGCAGCGCCGCCTGGAAGCACGTCGTATGGGTGTCGCTGAGGGCTTCTTCTACCGACACCTGTATCCCGAACCCGGCGTCGGGGCTGACGTTCGGCAGGGACAGCAGGTCCGTGGAGCGGACGAAGAAGTTGCCGTGGAATGTGTGCATCGCCAGACCGCTGTGAAAGGGTGAGACGGGGGTTATAAAGGGGTTACATGGGGGTAAGAGGGGATTTTGTAAGCGTAAAAATGTTCTCAGAAATGGCGCCAGTGACGATGACTTGGGGAGGGGGATGTACGGACAGTAGTGGTTATCGACGCCCATAACGATATACTAGAAATTGGTCAGATGAGAGAAAGTGAAAGCAGGAGGATAAGATAGCGGGGGAAGGCAGTATACCGTTAGCATTACTTTATTATGTAATAGAGGATAAAATTAAATAGAGGATAGATAAAATTAATAGAGGACTAGATGGCATGTTTTGCGCTATAACTTTATGTTTTGATTAAATTGGTTTTACGGATGCATTATGCTGGGTTAAAAATCGTTTTATTGGTATTATTTGGGTCCTTACCCATACCCTACCCTGTCCATACCCTACCTGCCCATACCCTATCCTGCCCATACCCAACTTCTATCCTATCCTACCCATCACCTAACCATACTCTGCCCTGCCCATACCCTGCCCTGCCCATACCCTGCCCTGCCCATACTCTAACACTGCCATTATCCTACCCTGCCCATACCCTACCCGCCCCATACCCAACTTCTACCCTATCCTACCAGTCACCCAACCATACCCTACCCTGCCCATATCTACTCTGCCCATACACTACTTAGTACTCATACCCTAGATGGCCAGCTTTCGGTATATTGATCTGAGAGTAAGAATGCTTTGTTGCTGAGTCGATCACTAACGGTACACCAGCTCGTTAAAATGTAACATTCGCAGCCCTCTCGGCGGTTGCCGGCTGGCCGAATGCTACCTAGGGACGAATTCGGGCGAAAAACTTTGTCGCTGACCGGCCGCGAACCATCCGCCCTCGGATTTGGAGACTGGCATCTTATCCACTCGGCCGCGCCGTCAGCGTCTGAATGGCGAGTATTAGAAAAATATAAAGCACACGGTAATATTACTGCGCCGGTGCCGCGTTCAAGTCCGGCCGCCGCCGCTCAACCGGTAAAAATGCGTCGAAAACGGTATAATTATTGCTCTGTTTCTTAGAGCCCTTGATGACTTTTTGAAAATATTTTGGGTGGATATTGATCAGAAAAGAGTGCTCTTTCAATACATTAAGGACTTATAGCCATAAGTCTACGTTATCAATATATTATGATGTTGTAAAGGTGAGCGTGCCTGTTTCACGTAAAACTCGCAATTTGTAAGCGTTTAATTAAAAAAATGTGCGAGTGAATGAGCAAAAATATATGTTTTCTGAATAGTTCAGATCCTCTTGTAGTCCGTGAAATACATCCCGTGTCATTCCAATGCATCATTTTCAAATGCCAACGTTTTTCCTGAAGTGTGTAAAAAATGCCCGTTTTCTCGAGATTAGAGGCTATTTCATTGCACGTGGTATATACCTAAGAAAAAAACTTATTGCATACGATAGGCCCATCTCTTCTGTATCCATCAATGAAAACCGCATGTCGCTGCGACTTACGGTTACCGAGATATAAGCTCGGGAAAGGAGCGCTGCAGGCCCGATTTTCGCCCGTTGGCGGTTTTCGCCGGCCACGTGTTAAGCCTATGGGAGCACCCTTTTGCACGTGCCGACGGCGCACCCCTGGACCAATCCGTCCCAAATTTTAATACAAAGGCCGCCCACGCCCACAGATTCGGCATGCCAAATTTCACGTCGCTACGCGGCGCCTTTCAGGCGCAATAAGACACATAAGACATGACGGATGGATGGAGATCGTACAGACAACTTATAAATCATAATATAGATAGAGAGGAACGGGGTTAGGTTACGAGGGTCGGGACGTAACGGAGACATATCAAAATAGAAGGAGAGCATTTCAGAAAACAGCTACAGAAAACAAATATAGCCCGGTGAAGGACTGGCTCCGGTTGTTTTTCAACAGAAAAACACAATTCTAACGAATAGTGTTGTCTAGTGAGAAAACAACCTGCGGTTATGTGCATTTTCAAAGTCTTTCTTCCTTTCATACCCACCCCCTCTCTCTCGCTCTCCCTCTTACCGAGTGCACCGTATCCTCATGACCGCCTCAAACCCGATCTTCCTGGTGAGATATCTCCTCAGTCCTCGTTCAAACGCCTCGGTCTGAGCGGGGTTGAGCTGGGTGTGAACTCCGGGGTAGTAGTGGACAGAGCCACCCGAGAACTGGCTGACGCCACCTGGGGAGAGAGAGGGGATGTTAGAGGGGGTAGAGAGGGAGAGAGAGGAGAGAGGGAGAGAGAGAGAGAGAGAGAGAGAGAGAAAGAGAGAAAGAGAGAAAGAGAGAGAGAGAGGGGGAGGGAGACAGAGGGGAGAAGGGAGACAAAATCGGAGTGCGATAAAGAGTGGAAAAAGAGCATAAGGAAGAAGGAAAAGGAGATGGATAGTACAAGAGAAAGAGAAAGAGAGAGAGAGAGAAAGAGAGAGAGAGAGAGAGAGAGAGAAAGAGAGAGAGAAAGAGAGAGAGAAAGGGAGTAGGGGAGTGATGGGGCGGGAAAGAAAGTAAGAGTTTGCCGGTTTCGCCATAGGTGTGCGACGTAAAAAGGTACAGATGAGTCAGTCAAAATTGAAGTAAGTCCATTCACTGTTGTTGACCACAACAAACACTGCTTGCCGTTTCCAGGGATATCTGAGGCAGATTTTTATACATTGAAAACGTTTCAGCCATTAAAAATGTTTTCCAGCAAAGTTCCTAGTTCCTACATATGCTAAGCGTTAAACCACATTTGAACCAGCCGACATAACTCCATCATTATAATGGGCAATGCTGACATGAAGACTAAAGAGCATGAACCTGCCATGTCCGACTCTGTCTAACCACACTAGAACCTGCCAAAACCAAAGTGACAACAGACGATAGCAATCATACCAAAAGCATCCCCCCACAACGCCCCCCCCCCCCCGGTTGCCAGATAACCCCCCCCCCCCCACTCACTCAGAGTTGCCAGATCGGTGTAGGCCGCCGCCACAGAGAACAGGTCCACAGCCACCTGCTGAGAGGAACACTCCAGGGCCAGCTTCTTGTAGAAGTCAGTGGCCGGGCCCAGGTGGGGCGACGACTGGCCTGCGGGTGATGAAAACGGGTTCTGTAATAGCATGTAGGTATACATGAAAATGGCGCTGCCGCGGTGTTAAGTGAAGTCGTGTGCGTACTACGACGACTCCTGTCACGTCATTTACGATAAAAATGCGCATTGTCCCCCATTGGTAGCGCACGCTTAGAAGTATGGCGTTCAATGACGTCAAATAAGTCATCTAAAGATCTTTAATGACACACAACGGCAGGATACACATATGTAGGTAGTAGGTACTTATTCAACGGGAATAAGTACGGGAAGTCTTCAAGATTTTTCAAAGGGAAATATTGGGCCTGTTGGGACGGAATATACGAATATGAACACAATTACGAAAACAACACAATTACGAAATTCCTGGTGTCTCACCTGCCTCTGTTCTTGGCCTGTCAGTTGTTGGGATCAGGCTCTTACCTTACCTGCCCGGTTGTTGGGGTCTCTCTCGCTATCCTTTGATGTCTCACCTGCCCGGTTGTTGGGGTCCTCTATGGCCGTCAGAGCTCTAATCTTACTTGCTCGGTTGTTGGGGTCCTCTCTGGCAGTCTCAGCTCTTATCTTACCTGCTCCGTTGTTGGAGTCTCTCTCGTTATCCCCTGTAATCTCACCTGCCCGGTTGTTGGGGTCCTCTCTGGCGGTCAGAGCCCCCGGTCCGTGAGACGGTAGTGACGCCAGGACAGCCGTGATCCGACCGCCCACTGGGTACTGTCGGAGGGAGACGAGAGTTAGTTTTACGAGCTGGGGTGAGAATGTGAAATTACACTCGACTTCTACGAGCTGGTGAGAAGTTGAAATTACACTCGATCTCTTTCCGTGCTTCCACTAGAGTAGGTAGGCGGTAGCATGTTTAGACAAGTTCTACACCAAACGCCCACATCGATACCCACCTGAAGAGACGTCCCACTCGTTCATACGTCAGCAGCAGGTGCTTTTAAACAGTTAAGATTCAGCTCCTTTTTATCCACAACTGACCACCAATCTACACTTCCCTTTTCTTCCTTAAAGAATGTACACCAGTTTTTCCCGCTTCGACCTCCTTAAACTCCCTTCCCTCCCCAAAGACTGACTACCAATTCATGCTTTCCCCTCCTACCTAAATTAAGACTGACCACTATTTTATACCCTCCCGCTTTCCTTTTACTCTTTTACTACCCTTTTACCCAAGTTTATATCCTTCGACCTCCCAGTACTCCTCTTCCTTCCCAAAAAGAGACACCTACCACTAGTTTATACCCTCCCTTCCTACCCAAAGACTGACCACTATTTTACACGCTTCCTTCCTACCCAAAGACTAACCGCAAGTTTATATCCTCCCCGTCCCCTCCCCAAAGACTGACCACTAGTTTATCCCCTCACTATTCCCCCATAACACTCACCACCAGTTTGTAGGCGGCCTGCAGTGCCGCTCCGAGGCAGCTCCGTGTATTGTGGTTCCCAGCAAACCACTCCGGGAGCTGGGTGAGCAGGTCCTGTACCAGGTCACGTGACTCGTTCAGGTTCACCAGCAGCCCGTCCGGAGACGGCGGGAACACGTCTGAGAAAAGAGATACATGGGAGTTAGGTCATGTGACTAGCTAAGGTGAGTCAACAGGCTGTCAAGGGAGGACGGAAACACGTCTACGAAAAGAGATACATGGGAGTAAGGTCACGTGACTCGGAGAGGTTTACCAGCAGGAAGTTAGGAGACGGCGGAAACACGTCTGAAAAGATACAATGGGAGTTAGGTCACGTGACTCGGCTAGGTTTACTATCAGGCCGTTCGGGGACGGCGGGAACAGATCTGAGAAAAGAGCCATATGAGAGTAAGATCACGTGAGTTGGGTAGGTTTGCCATTAGGCTGACAGGAGAAGGTGGGAACACGTCTGAAAAATGGCGCCCAATCAGTAAGATGCGGGTTGAGAGAAACCTGAGCACACTGAGAAAATAGCGCCAGGTGAGTTAGGTCATTTGACTCAGCCAGGCTTGCCAGGCTTATCTGCGACTCGGATAGGCTTATCAGAAGGTCACCAGGAAATGGTGAAAAACGTTTGAGAAAAGAGTCACATGAGAGTAAGGCCAGGCGGCTCGCTGAGGTTTGCCAAATGAGAACAATAAGTGTGTCGATAAACGTTTGAAAAACTGGGTCAAACAAGGTTACATTACATGGCGGGAACATGCTGCGAACACATTTAAAAAAAAATAGTGCAGTGAAGTGGAGGATATGATTTTACACTTTGTGGGTGGTTAGCACTGGCATTTATGAAACATGTAGACAAACAGTATGTAGCAGTTACGATCACCTACCGACTAGTCAACGACCACCATCATCCTTGGCTAGGTGAGTCCCTCGTTAATATAAAGTGGACGTTATGATTTTGGACTTAGTGCGCCTATATCAATTGGAACTAGTGAGTTTGTAGCAGTTACGATCACTTACCGTCCACATCTCCGACGACCATCATCCTCGGCTGGGTGAGACCCTCGGAGAGGTCGTAGAAGTGGACGCTGTCGTCGAACGTGATGAACCCAATCTGGGGGGAGGGGAGAAGCGGGGGAGAGATGTCAGAGGCACACATTCAACCCACAACGCTTAAATACATCATTAGCTTCTACTAAACTCACCATTACCTTATGGAGCTCAACATTTACTCACACCTAAGTCCTAACGCACTCATGCCTCACTAAAACTCACCACTTACTCCCACCCAACTCCATATCAACACCCACGACTCGCAACTAACCAACCACTAACTGGCATATAGCGAACAGCCGAACACCTTACAACCACTCATCTTTCACCCATTATCATATACACTCATATCACCCCAACCTTCACACCTAAGCCCATTCCCAACTCTTTAATTCCCCAAACTCACCTGAGTCCGTGAATCTCCCGGTAGTCTGTCCAGCTCATCCAGAAGAGTATCACAGAACACACGGAGGTACCCCGACTCCACTGCCGCGCGACTGACGTCCAGGGCAAACAGGTAGCACGACGGCTGCGGCGGCCGCACCTGGGGGACAAGTTGGGGAATGTTAGGGGAATGTTGGGGAAACAGATAGCATGGTGGCTGCGGCGGCCGCACCTGGGGAAGACGTGGGGAATGTTAGAGGAACGTGTAGCACGACGGCTGCGGCGGCCGCACCTGGGGGAAAGTAGGGGAATGTTAGGGGAATGCCAGGGAAATGGCAATACGACGTCTCCGCCGGCCGGACTTGGGGGAAAGTAGGGGAATGCTAGAGGAATAATAGGGGAACAGATAGTAGGACGGCTGCGGCGACCGCACCTGGGGGAAGAAAGGGGATTTTTGTTAGGAGAATGTAAGGGGATGTTAGGAGAATGTTTGACGAATGGTAGGGAAAGTAAGAGGAAGAAAAGGGTAGATGTTGGAAGGAACAGACAGCAGGACGCCTGTGGCGGCCAAACGTCTAGTTAGGGGAACGGATATTATAAAAGGTCGACTGAGCAGCATGGGAGGACGGGATGTCAAGAGAATAAGACAAAACACTCCGTAGCCCCTAGCAACGCAATCAAGTAAATCTTTTAACACTTCCCAACGCCCATCGCCTTCACTACCACGACGATTCAATAAGGTCGATCTTACCATGTATTCAGACGGCGCGATGAACTCTATGGTGGACGACTTGCACTCAGGCCGCCGGCTCGGGTCTCCGTAGGTCTTACTGACCGGGTCATACTGAAACTCCTCCGGTACTGGCGGCACAAACAGGTTACAGGTTACAGGTCACAGGTCAGCGGTCAGAGGGTGAGGGCCAATGGTTAACAGACAATGTACCAATGGCTAACAGTCAATGTTAACGGCCAACGGCCAATGGTTAACAAACAATGAACCAATGGCTAAAAATCAGTCAAAGTTAACGGCCAACGGCCAATTGTTAATAGTCAATGTGCCAATGGTTAAGTCATTGTCATCATAGTCATTAAGTCATCATAGTCAAGGGCAAAGGTCAATAGCCGAAACGTGATGGGTTCAGGTCAAAAGTCAGGACTGTATGGTCAATGAGTGAATGATTAACGTCAAAACAGTCAAAGACAACACACACCTCGTGAGGGTCCATAAGACGCATTATTAATATCCACTCATCTTCCCGCAATATATTATCCTTTAGTGCATTATGAGGCACACAATATCTGCACCGTTCACTGTTCACATTAATGTTACCCAGGCTAAGCGAATGTCTAGAGAATGCGATTAAAACAACTCCAACGCACGCCTCGTGGGAGCCCATTAGACGCATTATTATCCACCCATCTTCCCTTTATATCTCGGCAGGAAGGCGTCCCACTCATTCACTAAAGCCTGAAACAGACTCTTCCCACTGTCAGGAAATCCGCGCATGCGAGAGCCTATTCAAATACATGGAAGCACGTGCGCATCAATCGCACGCACCTCCCGCATCCGATTGATGCGGGAAGAATCATAATGTATCTGAATAGGCTCTCGCATACGATTTCCTGAACGCGGAAAGAGTCTGTTTCAGCCTTACCTCCCTCTCCCCTCCTCTACTTACGGTCGTTCGCTCTGTAGCAGAGGTTACACTTCCACCTCCTTTGATCGATGAAGTAGACGAACGGATTGATGTAGGTACGACAGGAGCGGCACCGCACTATTGTGTTACACTGGATCACCGGCAGAGACTGCGGAAAAGAAAGGGGCGGAGAAATGTCAGTATCAGGGTCAGATGTTGATGTTAATAAAAATCAATAACTACAAATGCATTCAGAATACATACTACCGTTTGACTTTCAAATAGACAAACAACTTCCTGTTCATAGAACCTTTATCACTGCGTAAAGTATCAACAAACACTGTAACCGTTTAAAAATCTTTTGCAATTAATCAATCACGTGTTTTCTGTTCTGCTAAGCAATCCGTGTTGCTACAGCAAAACTTAATAGAATACAATGCAAACAGAACACAACACAATACAACACAATACAACACAACACAACACAACACAACACAACACAGTATAACGAAACAAAACACAACAAAACACAGACCATTTCATTCCACTTGATATACCACAAAACACGCCACCCCGCGCCCCGTTCCAAGTCCTTTTGCAACCTCACCGGCAGGTCCTTGAACGGGTGGATGACGATGCCGAACGGCAGCCGCGACTTCTGGAGGACGCTGGACGTCTCCGGAACACGCGTCAAGGTGCAGCGGAACAGGCTGTGGAAGGTGGTGTTACACGAAGTTAGTGAGTGGTGGATAAATAAAGACAGAACTGTGGTACGATATTAAGGCTGGTAACGCTAAAACGGCAATACAATCGATCTCATAAATCGATGTTTTTAACCCGCGAGTTGCTGGGGGGGGGGGCGTTAAACGCCCCCACTTTTTTCGCCGGGCCATAGCATAAAAACGGCGCGCCGCAGGCGCGCCAAATTTTGAGTACCTGTAGGGAATTGATTGAAGTTTATTGTGACAAAGTTTCAAAAAAATCGGTCGGAAAATTTTTGAGATATCGAGGTTTTAGTGACGTCATGATTTCTGACTTTTCGAACAAAAACGGCATATGTTCAAAAAATCATATAAAATCACAAAATAGACATACAGACATGCCGTAAACGCCATTAGACTGTCAATACCATGAACAATCAAATGGCTATCTTCGATTATCCCGCGCCCCACTGGGGTCTGCGTATAACACGCCCTACGGGGGGGGGGGCTATTCATAGCCCCCCCTCCTAACTCCGAAACTACTGGGCCGATCGTCAAAATTCAAACAGCGTCTGATAGCCCCGGAAAAACTGTCGAGCGAAACCTAATTTCATTGACCTCGAGGTCACCGATGACGTCACAGGTCAAGTCAAAGTAAAAATTATTAGCATTTTGGCTTGTTCACGTTTTGGGCTCTGGCCGCCGTCTTACAAGTCAGATCAGGCTCATTTTTGGTTCACACACTCGTGAACAGATGCTCTAGATACCCTGGGGGTACCAAACTTGTACTTTGATTTTCAGGTCAAGGTCAGGTCATCACAGGTCACGAAAATATTATATCATGCGTCGGTCACGTGACACATGTTTTATGGTCCATTTAGGCCACAGATTTCGAATTTGATGACGTCTGTGTCATTCGAGGTCATTTTGAGTCGAATTTGGTCACTTTCAGATCAAAAAAGGTCAAATTTTGAAGTTATAATTTTTCAACAGAAAAGGTGTCTATTGGATGCAGTTTGAGCTCAGAAACACGATGGTGCTATTTATATTGGCGTACGATGTCAAATACGTGGCGAAAAATTGATTTTAAAAATGAATAATTGTGATTTTTTTGCAATAATGCGTATAACTTGGCCATTTTTGAAGATATTTAGCTAAAACTTGCTAGAGTTAGTCATAATAACGCATTCTATCACATATATTCCGGTTTTTTCGAAAAGTCAAAAACTTTTTGAAAAAAAATGCAAAAGTGTAAATTTTTATTTTTTCATATAAAATTTTCGAAATTTTCAAAATTTCGAAAATCCGAGATAGCAGTTTGATAGCGCAGTCTATTCTGAGTCCTCTCATGCAAAGAAATTGGATCTAGCTTAAAAACTGAGCCCTTGGGAGCGATTGCCGTGGTTCGATGTTTTGCGTCGAAATCGGCCGAACATGACGTCACTCTGACGTCATTTCCGGCCGACCTATGGTAGCTACGAAGTTCAAATTTTGACACAAGGTGTCAAATTGATGCATCCGAAGGTACTGAAAGTTTGGCGTCGATACGTCAAGCGGTTTGGAAGTTATTGCAGAAAAACGGGAGGGGGGCTATAAATAGCCCCCCCCCCCCCCCAGTGGGGCGCGGGTTATTGATTATCGTTCCGCATTTTCCAAAATCTTGAACTGAATCTTGGCAATTTCTCGTGACTACTTCACGACCATGATACATGCATTTCTTAAATTGAACTTTTTTAGCCAAACACGTACACATATGATAAAATGAATGTTACCATCGTGTTCTACGCCCCATATTACCCATAAAACATGTGTGAATATCAGTTTTGATTTTCGAGGATATGTGCCTACCGGGTTGACCTGACCTTGACCCTGACCTATGCTTGACTGACCCCTACATGGAGCTGACACTCTTGTAGGCCTTATATGATGGATTGTCACCGTTTTGACAGAGTTTATGACGAGAGGCGCCCATTGCGAAGTCCTGAAGTCCATGCTACTGAAAGCCTTATTTCAGGTGTTTGACCTGACCTTGACCCGACCTGTGACCTCAACATTCAACTTTAAAGTACTCATCTGAAGCGTCTCGTCGCGTTCTTTCGTTTGCCGCCTCGTGCGTTTCGCTGCGCCTATTGGTTCTCGAGTTATCGGCTGGGGGCGTTTAACGCCCCCCCCCCCCCCAGCAAACGGTGGGTGGCGAAATACCCCAGCAACTGCCGGGTTAACACTCAAAACGTAAATATGTAAAAACTCTTGATTTCACCGGAACTTGAGCCCGATACGCATTGTTGTGGTGTTATAATATATAGATCATGCCGTCACCGCGAATCGAGCCCACGATCCAACGATCTCCTGCCATTCCTGAGAACCGAGCCCACGAATCATCCTTACATGAATAATGCTGTTGTTATATGCCAAACAAGCTGGCGCCGTCGTCGGGAATCGAACCCACTCTAAACCACCAATCCACGTCGCAATATTCGCTAAAAGTTCGTGTCATTCCTGGGAATCGAACCCACGCTCACCGGACTGAGTACTCACTCTGGCTTGACGTTGCTGTTGTTGAGATGCTCCTGCGGCAGGACGACCTTGGGTGGCTCCAGAGGACCCGGAGGCAGAATGTGCCGCTGCTGCAGATACAAACACGTACAAACCCAGTCAGCACACAAAGGAACACGCAAACACAGAACACAAGAAATACGAATGGCTATCTACTCAATATAATTCTGACAAACATGATATGATACTATGATACATGATTCAGATGATGACACTTGTGGAATCTTTGTAATGAGCCGTGGGAAGCCAGGTAGGTAGCGGCACAACATTAGCCGGTAGCCAATAGCCATATTAGCAATTTTACAATTTGTTTAGATATCTGCTCCAAACTCAACAACTTCTGACATGACTCTTTTGTCTAAAACTCTAAAACTCATGCCACATCGTCATTATATTCCTCATCAGCAAACAAAATAATTAAATAATGACCCAAAGACTCTCAACAAAACACCCCAAAAACTCTCACCGCGCGGTGAGATTCGAACCCGTACCTGCATGAGGTCGACCGATTCTGTTCCCCAGAGCCGGTTGAATCCTCCCGAGATGACATTATGGGCAGTCTGTCTGCCTCCTGGCTGTTGCTGAGGGCCTCCCAGACCCATTTGACCCATCTGACCCGCCAGACCGGCTGCTCCGTTTACTGGGGCTGGTGGGGGAGCACCGCCGCCAAAGGCCGGCTGTGGAAGAGGGGGAGGGGGGGGGGGGGGGGGTCACGTGGGTGTCAGGTGGGAGTGTTGATTCATATGAACTTTAATCTCTGCACACTCTGATTACTCATCACTGTACCTGTGCACATATCCCCCTGTTACTGATCAATTAAACATGTCCCGGCCATCAGCCCCTCTCCATATTTATACCTTAGACATTCTCCTCTGATTATCCCTCTGTTTCTTACCTCCTTTGCTCCCTTATCCCTCTACCCCCATTAGTTTCTAATTTCTCCCAAATCCCTTCTGTCTCTTACCTCCATTTCCCTTATTCGTCCATCTCTTTTGACTCCTCATTCTCTAATCACTAAACTCCCCAATCCCTCTCCTCTCCCTCCCTGATAATTGCTCTACCCCTCCCCATTGATCCCTGCTCCTCTCCCTGCCTCTCCCTCTCCCCTCCATCCCTCTTCCTTCCTACCTGTGCCGGATAGCGCCTCTGTCCAGCCGGTCCCGGGGTTCCTCCCCCGTTCACAGCTCCATTTGACATAGGGGGCGGAGCCATCGGACCAGCACCGCCTCCCATTGGTGGAGCAGACGGCGCCGGCGGCGCTGATTGGCCGGCAGCTGATGTGGGCGGAGCCATCAGCGGAGAACGCGTCGGTGGTTGGGTGTTGCCAGTGGTGGGCGGGGCGTATGACGTAGGTGGACCAATTGATGACGTCGGAGGTCCAATTGATGACGTCGGAGGCCCATAGGATGACGTTGGAGGTCCATAAGATGATGTCGGAGGTCCAAACGATGACGTTGGAGGTCCAAACGCTGAAGTTGCGGGTTGTCCATAAGCAGAAGTGGGCGGGGCATATGCCGAAGTGGGCGGAGCGTACGCAGAAGTAGGCGGGGCAGGCCGTTGGTTGGGGCCAGGAGGTCTGAGTGGATCCCCAGCTCCTCCTTGAGTAGACGGAGGACCAGGCATGGAACCAGGCGGTCTAGAGAGACCAGGACCAGAGAGACCAAGACCAGATGGAGGACCAGGAGGTCCAGGTATGGGACCAGGCGGCCCAGGAACCTGAGAACCAGGACCTGGTGGTCTCGGGACCGACGGACTGGGCATGGGAGGACCAGGGACTGCCGGACTGCGGACCGGGGGACCACCGGGGACAGCGGGACCACCGGGGACCGCGGGACCAGGGGCCAGAGGTCGGAATGGAGATGTGTTGAACTGTCCGCCGGGACCTGTGGGGAATAAACAAACCGAGAGTTAGCTAACAGTGATCATGCATGACTGATATACATAAAGGTTGAAAAAGGTGCACAAATACACAAACGTAGGTAAAACAAACACATGTGCATACGAAAAAACATCGGTGCATACAAACACGTAGAAAAGTGTCACACAATCATATAAAAGGGTGCGCAAGGCACAGACGTCAGACACACATACAGATTACAGGCATTGGCGTACGCACAGAACACACAAAAATAAACACGGTGCGTCAACACATACTCGAACCTCCACACAATAATCAGCCCGAGCACACAGGCATAAACGTCTAGAATCAGAGACCAAACACATTGGTATACACACCGGACACCCAAAATGGTGGTCACAGGCACATACGTTAACAAAACACAGGTGAGCGCCAGGGTCAGCACATACGCGCATCGCAGTCAAATACGCAGTCACGGGCGCAGTCAAATCGATGCCCACACACAAAATGTGAAAGCATGTGTAGCCCAATGATAGATTTGCGATGGGAAAGGGGGTGTGAGGTGCATGTGCCAAGAATTTCAGTGGTGAAACTCGGTTAGACCTTGAGCAGGTGAGAATCACTGCAAACAAGTGCTGAATCACTACAGCCCTCTCCGTATCGACGCCAGAAAGTGCGTCATGTCGCTGTGTCAGTAAGTATGTCAGTACAGTGTCAGTGTCAGTGTGTCAAAGTCTGCCAGTATGCCAGTATTCAGTCTGTTATAGTGTCAGTGTCAGTGTCCGCGTCAGTATTGGTGTGAATATATCAGTATGAGTGTCAGTTCGTCAGTATGGTGTGTCATGTCAGTATGTGTCAGCATCTGTCACCCACTATCAGCACTCAGTGGCGGCTGCCGCTCCATGAAGTCCAGTTTCGGTGTGTCAGTATGTCAGTATACGTCAGTATATGTCAGTCAGTATATGTCAGTTATATGACACCCACTATCAGCGTTCAATGGCGCCTGCCGCTCCATTAAGTCCAGTTTTTGTGTGTCAGTATGTCTGTATATGTCAGTATATGTCAGTATATGTCAGTATATGCCACCCAATATCAGTACTCAATAGCAGGTCACCCCATGAGGTCCAGTTATGTCAGTATATGTCACTATATGCCGCGTCACTATGTGCCGCGCGGAAGAGTGGACACTGTGAAGCGAGGATTTCTGATTCGTCTTCCCCAGCAAGTGAACTCGCTTGTCCACAGCAGCCCCGACGCCGATTTCTTTATGCCTAGCTGCAGGCTAAGGTCGGAGATAGCCAAATTTGCTGACGACCAGGGAACATACTTAGCCAAAGGTCACTGATATAGCTCCTCGTGTAGCAACTAGCCGTTACCGGTTTTATTCTCATTGTCATTGTCATTGTCTACGCTCATTTTTCGTCTTTTTTGTCTTTTTATTTCATCCACTGTCATTCTTGCTTATACCTACACTCTTTTAGGATTTCAGGCTATTGCCTGTGCTGTTTACTTTTAGGGGATTCCGGATTTCTCATGTCAGTATACTTTTAGCCTCGCTCATTAGCCAGGTGCCTATACTTGTATATTCTCTTAGGCTTTTGCTCATGTCTTCTATATTCTTAGGCTGTTGCCTGTCGGTTTACTTTTAGGCTCTTGCCATCTTGTTAATTTATTTGGATTTTGATCAGTGTTATCACTCATATTTATTTCCATCCAGTGTGTGTGAGTGGTTGTTATTGTCAGTGTGCGACTGCATCCGTAAATGGGGCTTTGCCTGTGGACGCTATGCCAATAAATAAACAAATAAACAAATAAACTATATGTCAGAATGTCAGTAGGTACCTATGTCAGTATATGTCAGTATATGTCAGTATATGTCAGTAGATGTCAGTATATGACACCCACTATCAGCACTCAGTGGCGGCTGTCGCTCCATGAAGTCCAGTCTCGGAGTGTCAGTACAGTATGTCAGTATATGTCAGTATATGTCAGTATGACACCCACTATCAGCACTCAGTGGTGGCTGCCGCTCCATGAAGTCCAATCTCGGAGTGGCCACGGGGGTCGGTCCACGCGAAGAGCGAGTTGATGACGCCCCTGTACCGGCCACGGCACTTCATATTAGTACGGCGGTAGATACGAGCATATGACACCATTAGTATTGTATGGTGTCTATGTGTATGACGGTGTGTCAGCATTCATTCAGCATTCATTCATTCATTCATAAGGTAATCAGTATCGTATTAGGTCATATCAGTGACAAACAGATAACCGATGAATGCAAAATAATTTTAGAAAGAAAAACGTTGGATGACAAAACAACAGCTTCTCACCCATAATTGAACATCTTCTGATGATCTACTGAGAAGCACAGGTGATAATATTTCACAACGATGCTAATGAAAATACAGATATTGTACGAGTCATCCAGTGCAAGTTTTCTAGCAGATGAATGAAACGTAAATAGTTGAAGCAGCCTGCCGCTCAGCATGCAGAAAATTCGAAAGTTGGAAATTGGAAAAAGCATCACAAGCTGAAAAGACCGAACGAAAGAAATCTTCAGCGCGATTCCCCAGCCATAGCCACCCAATCTATTTGGCTACCAGCAGATAGACGAATTTTAGCTGTCCAATACAAAACAAAAAAAAAAATATTGGAAGTAAATTAATAAGTAATGAATGTTTAGCATGCGTTTAGTGTACAATTGACATGTTCCCAAATAGCATAATTTTGTGCGCGGCGCTTAGTGCGTGTAAATGTGTCATGTGCAATGAGCTTTGTGCTTCTCACGTTCACACGTGTGGATGGTGTTAACACTTCAGTTTATGTGCAAAGAACAGGTGCACTGTGCAGTGTGTGGTCTGGTGAGGAGTGTATAACACGTGTGAAATTTCTCTGCTGTGTACCGGAATCACTGGGAGTCGGAGTCAGACCACCGTGGGAACCGGAAACGACCCCGGAAACGACACCGGAAGTGTTCAGCGGAAGTCGCAGATTCCGTCCTGAGACCGTGGGAAATGGTGATTGGAAGTGACCAGTAGGCAACACAACACCTGCCTATCGTCGATCAGTACATCTCTTGTCGAAAACGCACCGTCATTAGAGAAAAGGATCATAATTATATTATAACTAAGAAACAGTCTATTGAAATTTGGTATGACAGTTTGACGTTTGTGAAAAGCGATAATGTGAACACATATATATTGCACAAACCGGTTTCGATATCACTTCATCAGTGTGCAAATATATAAATAAAACACACAAAATACAAAATACATCGAAACCGGTTTGTGCAATATATATATGTGTTCACATTATCGCTTTTCAGTCTATTGAAAAAGACGAGAAGATGCGCAGAAGCTAATAAAAAGTCGGTCCAGGCTGAAGAAACGCCATCCAGCTCTTTGTGTTTGAAGAATGCAACTAAACGACATAAATGGGTAAAAAAGAACTAGGATATCATCTGAAAACCTTTTCAGTTGGTTCTACTCACCAGTTGAACTAGGCGGTGCGCCGACACTGGCGCCACCAGCGACCGATCCCGGAGGCTGAGGTAGCGGTGGCGCTCCAGAGATGGCAGCACCAGCTGGTCTTGGCGGTGCTGTCGAAAGAGAGACCGTTTCCGGTGAAATCAGGGCCCATTCTGATAAAATACCGAACTCACCGTTCCATGCTTCTATCCTCAGGAAACTGAAATCCTTCTCCTCCACGCCGCAACCCCCCTCCGGGCTGGACAGGCAACTTTATCTCATGCGGGCTGCTCCCTTGGAGCGGCACCGCTGCTCCTGAGGGAGCGCACCCCGTAGCCGGGTGCAGTGAGTGCCTTGGGGCTGGGTGGCCTGTCCTCTGGACGGGCTCAGCCCCGGCGACTCACTAGGGTGCCTGCCCAGACCAATGTCTCCCCCTAATTCCTATCATCCTTCCGGCTCTGCAATGGTCTTGTCGACCGAAAGGGCCTAACCCAACAAAAAAAAAAAAAATACCGAACTATCCTATACACGGCATTTAATGACACATGTAATGTAACGGAACGGTGATCCCATATTGATTATTCAATGAGTGAAATCCAAGAAATCCTAAGAACATTTCCCGGATGGACGGTCATTATCTGACGTGAGCAATTTCCACCAGCACAGACTCATGAGGTGACCGACTGCGAGGCTGAGTGGACTTTCCATCGAAAAAGCTCGGTAGCCCAGACCACCAGCGACGCTGATTACTTTGTCCTAGCATCATAACACATCCCTGAAATGGTCTCATTTGACTGAAATCCCCCCCCCCTCCTTGGAAAAATCGAGAACGATTTTGCTTTAAGTTTGAATCAGCCTAATAGGAGCATGCTTCTCTGGAGTGATCATTTGAGTGACATCGTTTGAGTGGCACGGGATAATCGTTTTGGAGAGCATCGTAATCGTAATCGTACAAAACGTACGCCAACTCTCTGTTGTGTACCAGAATCACAAGTTTCAGTTTAGCGATCTTCCCCACTGATACACTACCGTCCTAACGGGATGGACACGGCCAATGCAGCGCAATAGCCGAGGGTCTAACCCAACACCTCACACAAACAAGGTGTCACCCAATTACGAACGACAGTCAGCTGCACGAATACGTTCAGCGTCGCTCACGGGGCTAGGCCGAGAAACTCTAGGAAAGACACTCCCAGAAACGGTTCTCAGCGCTAAGTCATTCCACCCGGGCCGTTAACAGTAAACCGGATGTTGCTATCACCGTGGAAAATCAGCAGCATGCTTGCTTCGCTCAAAACAACTCCCCCCTTAAACCCCATTCACGGTTTCTTCCATTCATTCATTCATTCATTCCTTTATTCGTCCACTTCAGTCACTTGACCTGACCTCAGACGCTACCGGTTAACCTGAGACCTTAAAATCGGGTACCAATCGCTGCGACTTGTAACGGCACACACGCTCGTTTTTTCCGCGAGGCTCTAGCTCTATTAGAAGCGAAACGGCGTGCTGGAGTCGTATCAACCCCTCCGAAACCCATTTTGTTTGCGGGAAAATGAGGAACTTATAGAAAGAACACCTTTCTAATTTTTTGCATGTCGATTTGCAATGACATGAAGTTTATTTTGAAAAAAATAAAAATGTGAAAAATTCTGGTCCCAAAAGTCATTAGAGGCAAATGAAAAAAAAATTAACGTTTTTGCTCAACAATGAAAATTTTTCTTTGCAATTTTTAAATTGTAATATTAATTTTGGATTCATCGCAAGCTTAGTGTTGTTTACTGTTTGTTGGTTGCTTAACCCGTTCTTGAGTTATAGGCCATTAAACTCACCGTTACAAACCGAAGTTAAAAAAATGTAATGCAATATAACTCAAAAAGTTTTGATCTGAGAAGTCTGATATTTTGCCAGGCGTCTTTGGGGCCTATGATTACCCCTAGGACCGATTTTCATTAAAATCTGAGAGATGAGGGTGACGGGCCTGGTACGATCTATCGTGGAATGCCCCAGCACTCACCTATCGAAGTAGGCGTCTGGGCAGCAGCAGCAGCAGAAGCGCCGGGGGCGGGGGGCGCTGCCCAACCCGAGGGTGGTGCGCTTGATACCGGTCTAAATTGCTGCCCCGCTGACACTCCTGGCGGGAGGGGAGGTCGGAATGGTGCCCCGGGAGGGAGACCCGGTCGGGGAGGCACTCCCGGCGAGGGAGTCATTCCCGGAGGCATGGGAGGAGGTCGAGCCCCAGGAGTCAGACCAGGGGACTGGCCAGGAGGTATCCCGGGAGGACGAAGTGGTGTCTGCATTCCCGAAACCGGAGCTGTGGATGAAAAGAGAGACAGGGGTGTTAGCTTGGTCATTAGTTGCATTAAAATGGTTAGGTAGTTAACTATGGACAATATGACTGTGGTAAACGCCGATGCAAATAATCCAGGCCAAGCAGTCAGTATCTAAGACAGTGAAGAATTTAAGAACTAAGTGACCATTTATAGGATCACACCCAAATCAGTGGGGGAAACTGTGGTCAAATCTTCTATTTTTGGAAGCCTTCCATTTTTGGAAGGACCTTCCATAAATGGGTATGCATTTTCCAAAAATGGAAGGCTTCCAAAATTGGAAGGTCTAATCTCAGTGTTCCCAACTGTGATTCACATTCTTTGATTTAAGTTACGGCCTTTTTAAATGTGTAACATTAATAGTTGATTTTGCCATTTATGATCATTGATATAAGGAGAAGCAGCAGTGCTAGTGTTGGTAATACAGGCATGCTATGTCAATGTACATAGTGATATAATAGCATGGTGTCCTGGCGCACTGCTCTCTTTTTCTACTTCTAGAGGACACATAGAAATTCAGAAGAGAAAACAGCTGGTCAATAACCAACCAGGAGGAACACAGCTATAGCCCTGACAAAAAATGGTTTAAATTAAACTTACTATTCCTCATATAAATTGAAGATTCATGCTCCTTCGATAGAAAGTAACACGAAAAACGGCGCAGCAACGCCTATTTAATTCGTCCCATATTCCGGAAAAAACATTGAAAAATGACGAGACCTCCACCCAAATGTTTGGCAAAAGCCTTAAAAAATTGAAATCAACCACACAATATGCTAATAAATGCAGAAAACGGCAACAAATACAAGTTTTACTCGCCACTTCACTCCCGAAACCTCCGCACTCTGTCCAGACAATTCCGCACTGTAAATAAAGTCGGCGGTATCGAACAAGCATGGCCCGTCACTAAAGTACTTTTAAGGATATTTACTTTTCGTTTTTGATGCTTTTTGCTTACAAAATGTTTGATAAAGTCTTATAAAACCATCGTTTGTCGGTAAATTTTTGTCAATTTTCCACGACTCATTACTTTGAAAAATTACCTAAAATACATCCACGCTAGGATTTAGGCATCCACGCTAGATTATGGACACTTCACTATGGCGAATAGAAAGCGACCAGGGGCGATAGTCGCATTTGCCTCATGTTCGGCGGAAATCGGTAAGTTCCAACATATGCGCAACATTTTCTATATTTGGGTACGATGACGTCGTCAGCGTACCCATTTTTGGAAGGTGCGTACCCATATATAGAAAATCCTTCCAAAAATGGAAGGCTTTCTAAAAATGGAAGATTTGACCACAGTTTCCCCGACTGAAATGGCATGAACAGGTAATGAAAGAAGAAAGAAAGGAGTACAGTAATAATTCAAACCTTTTCTTAAAATGTCTTATAATGTCTGCCGGTCCCGTAGCTCAGTTGGTAGAGCGTGAGAGCACGCGTTCCCGGTTATAACAGTCCGGGTTCGAAGCGCGACGGGCGCTTGACATTTATGGGCATCCTGACAGGTATGGTTGCAGTTGGTGGCAGGCCGTAGCCAGGCGAAGTCAGTGACGGGACCGGCCGTGCGCGGCTATGTGCGCCTGCGCACGTTAGACTTTGGACTTTAAATTCTGCCATAGAACCGGAATTGCGCGATCGGAGGGTAGAGGTCAGGGCCAACGCAAAAAGCTTTGCTTAGCGGGGGCTCTGTCCTTGTGAATCCTTCACATCAAAAGATTCGGACTAAATTCAAAAACCAACATTAACACCAATAAACGATCAACATTTGGCCATCATACAACACCAACTGATAAGAGCAAGACCTCTCACCTGGTGACGGTGTCAGTGGTGTCCGAGGTGGACCTCCTGGCGGTCGAACCGGTGCTGGCTGCATGGTAAATCTGAGAAAGAAATGGGTAGTCAGTTCTCAGTGACTACTCACTGATTTTATGATCAATACTGGGCGCTATTTGGTCTCAGCTTTTTACCAGCAGGCGCGAGCATGCTGCTGCTTCTTGGCTCCTCATTGGTCGAATTCAAGTGGCATATTCATTTGATCAATGAGAGGCCAAGAAGTGCCAGCAATAGCTCCCTTATATGGGGAAAACCAACAGCATGCTGATAAATAAACAGCGACCGAACAGACTAGCTCTGGTGTGGCATTGCTCAAGAATGTCACACTGAGAGACTCAGAGAGATCAGAGAGAATAAGAAAGAATCAGAGAATCAAAGAATCAGAGATACGAGGTGCGTGTGGGGAACCTGTCTTTTGTCAACAATTTGATACTGCAAGAGGGCTAGTTTCTGAATTTATTGGTAGTTTTCAGGCCTTCTTTATTGAGGATTTCCAGCTTTGTCAGTGAAGTCTGGTGGTTTTTCCCTACTCATGGCCTGGCCTGTCAGCTTGTCAAGCAGCTATTCAGTCTGAATACATTAAATACTTTGAAAAGATGAAGTTGTCTGATTTTATAACCATACATGGTCATCGCCCTGCCCACTCCAGCCATTCAATTGGCTGATCCAATTTTTGTTTGGCTCCTCGTAGTTTCCCCAACTGTTTTTGGAGTAAAGGACTGCATCTCTAAGAAAGTTTCGAAACACTATTTGTTCAATAAGTTCCGACTGAAGGTCGCCAAGAAGCCAGCAGTCAGCCGCGTCCGGCACGCAACCACTTCGCCACCCAAGTTGTGTCGGACTGGAACGCTCTACCAGAGGAAATTGTCTGCTAGCCATCGACAAATGTTTTCAAGAACTGGCTGGACAAGCACTGGACGAACTATGCCTTCATCGCTCCACAATAGTGAAGACTGTTGACGCTACCCGAGCTCTCTACGACAGAACCACCACACAATCCTAGTGCCTTCAATGATCACCAAATATCAGGTATCAGGTAATAAACTGACCCTGAATGTTATTAAATATCCCAAACAATATAGTTATTAATATTTTTTTTTTTTCAGAAAAGGGCACAACTCACACAATGACAATGTAACAAAAACAAACACGTTACAGGTATGCTAGAGACCACTGCCTGGCTACAAATAAAATACATCAGCAATGCATCCTTGTCCTGTTGCCCGTTACTTTGAGGATGTCATAAATAACATCATAAATGACAATTCGATAAAAATTCACAAATCAGTCACAATCCCCACCAGGCATTTACATGGAAATAAAATGATGTAACCATGATGATGACGGGGAAGCCTACCGGTCTTTGATGAAACTGCTTCTACCGTTGCTTCTACCAGCAAAACGTCAGAGCAAAAATTACTGTTTTGTGTATTTTAGGCTCAAAATACGCAAACAAGGAAACAAATTCACGAACAGAAAGTTTTTAATATTTTTCAAGCAAATTCCATGATAGGAATTTCTGCGCCAGAATCGTATTTTGTTGATACATGCTCTCGCGCATGCGCAGATTTTATTACGTGGCAAGTGATATCTATATTCCGCAAAATCAGAAAGAAAAGATCGAAATATCTGCCTGTTTGGTGGTTTTAAATGATAAACAACCCTGCCTTTAAAAAGAGTCCCTCACAAATATGCTGTATGCTCTCTTTAATGCGATTTGACAGAGCTTTATCTCGAAAATTAGCCAAATAAATTTTGGTGAGGAAACTTTTCGAAGAAAAACAATGGCATCAAATATGTTCAAAAGCAGTACCAGCATCATGAGCCTTAGCTAAAATGATTTGTGTTAGGAGACTTAGCTGGTCGTAGTCCTATTTTGAGTCATTATTCATTTTTAATAGAATAAATCAACGCGTCGAATACCAAAATTACGTTCTAACGCCTTTCATATTCTTCTCAATAACATATATCATAAATTCAATTCAAGACGCATAGAAATAAAGTCGGGAGGTCCGTCAACCTAGCGACAGATTGATATTCGCGAATCTGCTGTTGCCTGCGACAGTCAGCCATTCATTCGGGCGAATTCTTTATATCTATGGGCTGAATATTCTGCTCTGCAGCGGATTTGCTGAAATATGAATGTCTCTGAAATGTCTATATCGGATTTGCTGAAATCTGAATGTCTCTGAAATGTCTATCTACCAACAGCGGATTCAGAAATTTGTTGGCCCCAAATCTGCTGCTCTGGCAACAAATTCACTAAATGTCTGTCTACCAGCAGCAGATTCAGAAATTCGCCGGTCCCGGTAGGGTAGCAGCAAGGGTAGCGGCATCTTCGAGGCCGACAAACTTCTGAATCTGCTGCTGGTGGACATTCCGCGCATCCACCGCCAGAGCAGCATATTTGAATTGGTCTGATATCACATCGCTCGCAATATGAAAAGATCAAATATCAGTTTTTAGGTGTCGTTTTTATGGTTCTCAGTCGAAATCGCGCGAAAAAAGTGGCTGACACTGATTTTCTGAATGGTGTCGGGCAAAAAACATCAGCAGGGCGTATGTTTGGTTGTGGGGCGCTTTAATGTCATTTACGGCAACTTCTTTTCAGCCTAGGTCGCAGTGTGTAGAGGAGATGATAGTTGAACATTTCATTACCCCGAAATAATACAATATCGATCATACACCCCAGCTAGATGTCTCGTAACTCTTCCCACCAAACCCAAACAGAAACGCACATCTTACGTGTTCCCGACACGATCCTTGTCTATAGCACAGTTTGGTTGCGTGAGTGTACATTTCATAAACACACCGTATTTTTCAGTCAATTTTATTGAACATAACTTCACCGAAGTCGACGTGAATGCAGAAAAAGACTAATGCTACCAGACGTTAATCTATGTGACGTCACACATACGCAAGCGACTCGCTATTACGTCATACAGTCGATTCTCTCACTGTGACGTCATGGAGTCCGCGACCAATCAGCACGCTTTTCGGTCGCTTCTGTAGACAGCTGATTAGACGACCGAATGAACACCATTATGCGGTGTATGTAGACAGCAAACACGAACAGAATCTCTGCCCTCTAGCGGCAGAAATACACACTAGAAGTGCACGAATTTGCCGGAGTCTGTCGTTCTGCGCCACCTGGTGCTACTCGCGACACCATGCGGGAGGAGTCGACACTTGTAGTTTGAACCAAGGCCGGTAGGTGGCCAGACACTCACGCCAGGCCTTTTGTGTTGTACGTAATCCCAGAATCGGGAACGCTGCAAAAATCAGAGAATGGAGCTCAAATATAAATAAAGCGCACTTCAGCTACATATACAAAAGGGCACATTAATTGGCAGCTGTATGCACGAAGAAAGGACACATCACTGGCATGAGATCTACCTATACTTAAAACCGGGGGGCGACACGGCTATTCGCGCAATGTATTCATTTATGGGCCGCGCGGCGCCTCGCGATGACGCGGCTGGAGGCAACTGCTCAGCGCGCTAGGATACGTCTGGCGGGGCCGGGCGCTGAACGGTGTGCAATGAATGGGTTATGGTCGGGCAGACAGAGATGAGGTATTGTATTTGAATTGACATCAGCAATCGGGTGGGGAAGGAGAACGTTTCTAATCGAGCTTGGGATGGGGAAAGCTGAAATTATCACGATCGGCTCATAGCTCCGACAGGGCCGGGTGCCGTACCATGTGTAGTATATTTAGGCGGGCAGACAGAGATGAGTTATTGGATTTAAATTCACCTTACCATCGGTTTCTGGTGGGGTTTGAAGACGTTTTTAGTCAAGCTCGGAGTGGGGCAACCCACTGGCGGATCCAGGGGAAGGCATTTGGGGCAAATGTCATCCCCCACAACCAGGGCAGCGCCCGAAATCGCTTTTCGAGAATAAAAGAAACCTTCACAACTTTTCTGAGGAAATGTTGGTTAATCACACTGCACAGCAGTGCGCAAGGAATCGAAATCCGAGTTTTTAAATTAATTCCGAGAAACCTTTTTGGGGTAAGCCCCCGCAGTGTCCAAGACCGCTTCCTGGATCCGCCAGTTGTGAATAAGTCACGGTCGATACCGAGCTTCGGCGGGACCGGGCGCTGTATACGTTGTTCTTTCAATGAAGAGGTGGACAGACACCTAGCCCCACATCCTACTGCTATGCCTTTGCTTATGTGGGTGAAGCACTAAAGCATCACGGAATCCCTCAGGACCTGCGAGTCGACGAGGTGGCCGCTTTGTCCGCCGGGTACCTACTGCAGCTCCCTGGAGTTGCCTGGGACCGATGGCAAAACAACAGCTCCGGCGGTGCCCCTATGGGCCCATTTCCCGTAATGTAGAGATCATATCCTCAATGATCTCCATTACCATTTTATATTCCTAAACAGTATGACAGACCATTTATGCTTGCCTACGTTCAGGCATTACCTCTGATGGTCATACACCCAGTACAACATGTGTTGTCTGTCAAACAACAATCGACGACGGGATCCCTTCTCATCATGTCTTAAGCCATCGGTTGTCAATTCACCCACCCCGTTTCCCTAAAAATAGACGGTCAGATTCGGCCTGGGTCCTTACAACCCCTCTAGATTCGCCAGAGGCGCCAGAGACGGGATCAGATCGCCGTTATTGCACCCGTCTTAGTGTCTTTAATACTATGACAGCTTCGACCACGGACGTCGGACGGGGTGATCGTTCCACGATTGATTGTACGCACCATCCAGGCCTAGGATGCATCGAGGTTTAAAAGAATGCAGTCTGTAGAACAATCAACATAACAATGGTTGTAAGCAACCACATTAAAACATCTCCCCGGCTCCCGCAACGTTCCAACGCCCGTCGGCCCTCCGATATGCATTCGCCTTGTGTGTCCGCCGAGCCGGCTTGCCTCCAATGACGTCATCGGCCGGCCGGCGGCGTTCAAGGTCAAACGGCTGGTGTCCTTACCTGGAGTTCTATAGCCTTGCTTAAAACCCTAAATAAATATGCCCCCAGCACACATGACACACTTCTGAGTTCTGACCATTCTTTCACTTCCTAATACCCTAACGCAATCCCCCCATTCACATCGCAGACCACAGCTCCACAGCCCACCTCACAATCATTTCACGATTAGCATCTCAGTCTCTACACCGAGCTATCCTCCCAGGTTTACTCTCCCCGTACCTCCATATTTCCTCACGTACAGCCCACAGCTGAAATAATGTGCGGTTTTATCAAGCTCAACGGATGGCTTTGACTGACGATTTTTAAATGCGGAGTGATCGAAAAGAAGACGTAAATAGATTGGCAGCTGCAACGGTGACGATACATGTAAGGTACAGGCCTCGCGGGTTTTAGCGGTAGGTTTTGCACCTAGAAAATTTAGTGTATTTCAGGCTAATATCTTCGTCGTCTTAACCCTATTCCTGGCGGGGGGGGGGCCTCAGGAGCCCCCCCCCCCTGAGGTTTTTTGGTTATTTCTCCCAAACGCGTTGAGCTAGGAAGCTCAAATTTTCTGACTTTTCCTAAAAGGCTTCTACGCAACATGTCTGAAAATTTTGAGTTGATCTGACCTCAGGTCAGGTCACCAGAGGCGGTTTGGTGACCCTACCTCAGAAAAGTTTGCAATCACGCCAGAGCTAGAGTTTTTGACCGATCAATTTCTTCTCTTCAGGCTTTAGTTAGGGTACCAGTGTGTGCGATTTGTATATCTCGGAATTTTGATATCGGTGACCTAAGGTCAGGTCAGTTTCGCGACCTCCCCATTATAAGTCAATGGGGGAAAAATCAACTCCCTGTTTTTACCACTAAAACGGGTCGGAATGGCCCCATATACCATACATGACTTCATATACGATCAACCTTCACTACCTTGAGATCTGTTTTGCTGTTGGGCAGCTGTGAGGTCATGTGACGTCATCAAAGGTCACCAAAGGTTTTTGGCCAATAACTCCGTACAGGAACAAGATACAGACGCGTGGATGGTCTTATTGTGTTCAGCTCGTCAAGACGCATCGAATGATATACATGACGACCTCGAGGTCACGTGACCTGAGGTCAACCTTTGACCTTGACCTTTCGAGGTCAACATATATATCATTCGATGCGGATTGACGAGAGGATCACGATGATGCCCTTAGTTTGTTCCTATCTTGACTAATTCGAAAGTTATTCGAGAAAAACTCTCTCCATATCTAGCGCCGCCATTTTGACTTTTTCGACCCCTGTGACGTCATCTTTGACCTGACCTGAAAATGACCTTAGTAAAAATTGTAGATCTTGACCGTGCGCATCCGATGCCGTTTACCGTTTGTCGCTATCTTGCTTCGTTCTCGAGATCTCAGGGGGGGGGGCCGAATCGGCCCCCCCCGCCAGTTTCTTGTCCCGGCGGAGCCCGCCAGGAATAGGGTTAAGCTTTTAAGTGTTGAAGATGCGATCGACTTGTTGGGTAACGAGCCGGCCATGATCGTGTAAAATGGCTTCATCGTAGATCGATTAGTTTCTGAGATATAACCGGAAATGTGCAAAACCTACCGCTTAATCTCGTGAGCGCCGTACCCCCCCCCCCCTCCTCCCCTCCTTTACCCACCTGCCAGCTCCAGCGCTCCTCTCTCAGTACCGGTACGGGGCCGGTGCCCGCCTATCATACAGTGCCGCCGCAGCGGCCGCAGCAGCAGCAGCAGCGGCGGCAGGATCTTCAGCATAGCGTCTCGGCGGCGGCGGTCCATAAGGATCGTGCATCGCAGGCAGAGCAGCGGCGGCGCGACGGCGGTCGTACAGGCCGGCATACTCGTCGTAGTAGGTGGTGGGGGCGGCGTAAGATGCCTGGGGAGAGAGGGGGTGTTAGAGAGAGAGGGGAGGGAGGGAGAGAGGGAGAGGGAGAGGGAGAGGGAGAGAGAGAGAGAGAGAGAGAGAGAGAGAGAGAGAGAGAGAGAGAGAGAGAGAGAGAGAGAGAGAGAGAGAGAGAGAGACAGAGAGACAGAGAGACAGAGAGACAGAGAGAGAGAATACCCCTTATTCGCGTTGCGGAGCAAGCGGATCACCGTAGTTTTATCCCTCAAATAACTAACCGAATACCAACAAACGGCTCACTCATCTCATAAAACGGCTCGTGTCTGTACGAGGCCGTAGTGTTAACACTATACACTCACACATAACTCAATAAATACCAAAACCGACAGCTCACTTAGCTCACAATACGGCTCGTGTCTGTACGAGGCCATAGTGTTAACCCGCGCACCGACGGGGGGGGCGGATATCCGCCCCCCCCCCCCTGAGGTTTTTCGCGGATAGCGGGAAAACCGCGGCGCGTAGCGCCGCGAAATTTGGTATGACTATTCTCTCATCAATTTTACACAGGGTGTGCAAGTTTGAACCTCCTAACTTTTAAGGTCAGGTCACCAGGTCACTTTGAATGACCCAACCTCAAGTCACTTTTTTGCAACTTTGTCACCGTGCCAGAGCTACAGTAGATGTCGGAGGCCTTTGAAAGTCGCAGGATGTTATTAGGTCATTAGTAGCTACAATTTGTATATCTCGGAATTTTGATGTCGGTGACCTAAGGTCAGGTCAATTTCGCGACCTCCCCATTATAAGTCAATGGGGGAAAAATCAACTCCCTGTTTTTACCACTAAAACGGGTCGGAATGGCCCCATATACCATACATGACTTCACATACGATCAACCTTCACTACCTTGAGGTCTGTTTTGCTGTTGGGCAGCTGTAAGGTCATGTGACGTCATCAAAGGTCACCAAAGGTTTTTTGCCAATAACTCCTTACAGGAACAAGATACAGCCGCGCGGATGGTCTCATTGTGTTCAGCTCGTCAAGACGCATCGAATGATATACATGATGACCTCGAGGTCACGTGACCTGAGGTCAACCTTTGACCTTGACCTTTCGAGGTCAACATATATATCATTCGATGCGGATTGACGAGAGGATCACGATGATGCCCTTAGTTTGTTCCTATCTTGACTACTTCGAAAGTTATTCGAGAAAAACCCTCTCCATATCTAGCGCCGCCATTTTGACTTTTTCGACCCCTGTGACGTCATCTTTGACCTGACCTGAAAATGACCTTTGTAAAAATTGTAGACCTTGTCCGTGCGTATCCGATGCCGTTTACCGCTTGTCGCTATCTTGCTTCGTTCTCGAGATCTCAGGGGGGGGGGGCGGTCATCCGCCCCCCCCCCCGTCGGTACTAAGGTGGCGCAGACCCCCGTCGGTGCGCGGGTTAACACTATACACTCACACATAACTCAATAAATACCAAAACTGACAGCTCACATACCCGTACACTATACAATCACACATAACTCAATAAATACCAAAACCGACAGTCCTACTCACCTCATAAAACGGCTCACGTCTGTACGAGGCCGTAGTGTTAACATTATACACTCGCACATAACTCAATAAATACCAAAGCCGACAGTCTACTCACCTCATAGTAGGGCTCGCGTCTGTACGAGGCCGGCGGAGGCGCGTAGGCCGGGTAGGGAGCGTAGCGAGCCCTCTCTCGGGCACCCAGCGTAGCCGCGGAGTAGCTACTCCAGTCCACCGCCGCCGCGGGCACGGCAGCGTAGGCGCTCGGCGCTACTTCTTGGCTGTGGAGACGGGGAAAGTTAACACGGGACGGGATGCCTCTTGGTTTTGAAAGAGAAGGGTCGGGAGGTAATGACAAGGAAACCCTTTGGATGGGGAGAATCATGGAGTAGGTTTATTATGACTATTTTTCTTCGCTGTGTGAAGGGGCAATAATCATTGGCAATAATAATTGAATCATAAGGCAATAAATCATTGAACCCCTTCGACTGTATGGGCAGTAGAAGAGAAGTTCTTACATGGGACTTCCTATTGACTGGGTGGGTAAATAGATAACAAGTAGGTAGAACAAAACATATTTTCTCTGACCCATGTAACAAGCATTTATTCATCAGACGGTGGATTCTCGCTCCCCCTCTATCCATACCCTCCTCTTCTCTCCCTCCCTCCCTCCCTCCTTCCCCTCTCTCTCTCTCTCTCTCTCTCTCTCTCTCTCTCCCTCTCTTCCTCCCTCCTCCCCTCCCCCTCGGCCCTCCCCGTCCCCTCTAACTCTCTCCCCCTCTCTCCCTCCCTCCCCATCCCTCCCCCTCCCTCCTCCCCTGCTCACCGTCCACAATCTTTACTCCAATGTCCGGGACTGCCGCATCTGAAGCAGATATCCGCCCTGTCCATTCCCGGGACCGGCCTGACACTACTCGTGGACAGCTGTACACGGACCTCCTGGCCGTGAAGCTGAACACCTTGGAGGGCGTCTATAGCCGCCTGGGCCTGGTCCTCGGTCTCCATGTGCTGGGGAAGGGGTAACGGGGAGGTTATGGGGGTAAGCGGTGAGGGGTAAAGGAGGGGGTTAGGGGGTAAGGAGAGGTAAGCGTTTATTTGGTTTGGCTCAGTTACTTGGTAAAGCAGCGGAGATGACATAGGAGCATATCATAGATGACTTTACAAAACATAATGCATTATCTATTTCACACATCTTCAATGATTTCATAAATTACCAGTATAGCGCCTTTTGGGGCGACTAACGGAGCGAGCGAGGGGGTGAGTCTTGCACGTGCGAAATTTCGAGGGGGTACCTCCAACTGACTTGTGCACGGCACCCTACTGACCGGTTTCTAGCAATGTGCCAAATTTGAGCACAATCGGCCCAGCCGTTCTCGAGATCTGGGAGCGGCACCCTGCACGTGCGCACGTGCAAAATGGGTCCCAACTGACTTGTGCACGGCACCCTACTAACCGGTCGCTAACTGTGTACCAAATTTGAGCGCCATCGGTCCAGCCGTTCTCGAGATCTGGAATCGACCCCTGCACGTGCGCACGTGCAGCAGCACCCCAACTCTGGCACATGGATATGCAGTGCCTAGTGGGTGCCTACCTACATGCCAACTTTCAGCGCAATCGGCCAAGTAGTTACCGAGATATTGCAACAATTACAAAAGTGACACCTCTTCGTTTTGCACGTGGCACGTGCATAAGGGGTCACCCACATGCATCGGGAATAGTCCAATACTTGGTAGAAGGAATGAAGCTACCCTACAAAAATTACCGCATGTAAATCGGTCAAGTGGTTGCTGAGATATAAGCCTCGCAAAAGCGTCCGCACGGCCGGCCGGCCGGCCGGCCGCTCATACTCAGAAATTTCCGTTATTCTACGTAAGACTCCGCTCGCTTCGCTCGCTCCGTAATAACACACACGATGCAATGTAACATCACAAATAATATCATAATGTCATCAAACAATATGCAATAACTACCCAACAACACAGTCATAACTCCCGCATATGACGCTACATTACATGACATCATATGATCACAAAGACATGACATCAAACAATTATATGACATCACACATGCACTGACGTCACAGTCACACTAGCCTCTGACGTTAGTGACAGGACTTACCACGAAGGCGTAGTTGGCGATGATGTCCGCTTCGACGACATTCCCGTGCGGAAGGAACAGGCCGCGCAGCTCGTCAGTTGTCGTGTCCTTGTGGAGATTTCCGACGAATATCTTACATCTGCGGAAATGAGTGTTAGATAAGAGCGCTTGTTTAGATTTCCGACGAATATCTTACATCTGCATGAGAAATGGGGTGCTTTTTTAGACAACTTAGGCGTACTAATTTAGAGTTCCGACGAAAATCTTACATCCGGGGAAAACGGGTGTTAATTTAGAGCGATTGTGGAGTCCTCGTGGAGATTTCCGACGAATATCTTATATCTGGGGAGAAAACGGGGTGCTTGTTCAGACAACTTCAGTGTACAAATTGTGGAGATTTCCGACGAATATCTTACATCTGGGGGAAAATGCGTGTTAATTTAGAGCGATTTTGGAGTCCTTGTGGAGATTTCCGACGAATATCTTACAGCTGAGGGTGAGGGAAATGAGTGTTTGTTTAGAGCGATTGTGGAGTATTAGTGGATATTTCCGACGAATATCAGACCATACGGCTGAGGGAAAATGAGTGTTAGTTTGGAGCGATTGCGGGGTATTTGTGGATATTTCTAAAATAGACAAATCTTACATCTGAAGAGAAACAGGATGAACTGTAGCATTTCAGATCTTAAACACGCAGAGAGAGTCTTGGTTGGGATTGGACACCATCAGACCTATATTAAACCAACATCCATGAGCTGTTCACCATTCCATCGTTTCCACCCTCGGGACAGTCAAATCCCTTTCCTACAAACCTCAACCCCTGATCCGGGCTGGACAGTCACCTTAATTCGACGTTAGTAACTCCTCAGAATCAGGCCTATCGGGTGGTGGGGTGACCGTTAAGGCTGAAATAGACTTTCCGCATGCAAGAAATCGCATACGAGAGCCTATTCAAATACATTGTAGTTCGTCCGGTATCAATCACATGAGAGAGGTGCGTGCGATTGATACGAGCGTGCTTCCATGTGCTTGAATAGGCTCTCGCATGCGATTTCCTGACTACGAAAAGAGTCTGATTCAGGCTTTAGTGGGACTAAGTGGCCTGTCCTCGGGACGGGCTCAGCTCCGACGACTCACCAGTGTGTCCACCCAAACCAACATCCCCCCAACCCATCATCCCTCCCAACCCTGTACATGTCTCCTTCTGGCTTCCACCAAAAGAGTCTACCCCTATAAAACTCCCCACTAACCCCCATAGAAAGCTGGGCCCACTCCCCTCTCACCTCCCGCGTCTGGCCTGGCTGCGTCGGTTCACTCCCGTTGACATCTCGACCACCATTGGCTTTCCGCGCACCGTTTTACCGTTCAGAGCGGCGATGGCCCGCTGTGCGTCCGGCTCACTCTCCATGTGCTGCGCGGGGGGTCAGAGGTCATATAGGGGTCACATAGGGATTATATAGAGGTAGTATAGGGGTCATGTAGGGGTTGTATAGAGAACAGATAGAGGTCGTATAGGAGTCAGATAGGTCCTACGGGGGTTAGACAGAGGTCGTATACGGGTCAGATACCTAGGTCATATGGTGTCATATAGGAATCAGATAGGAGGTTATATAGGGGCAATATAGGGGTCAGATACTAAGTCAGATAGAGGTCGTATATGGGTCAGATAGGTCATGTGCGGTCATATAGGAGTCAGATAGAGGTTAAATAGGTTAAATAGAGGTAAAATAGGGGTCATGAGGTATTTTAGGGGTCAGAGATGGGCCCGAGACAAGGTCGTGTAGTGGTCATACAGGGGTCATACAGGGTCAGAGATGGGAGTCATATTAAGGCCATGTAGAGGTTGAGATGCGGGTTATATAGGGGTCAGTGGTTACATAGCTCAGAGGTCATTTGAGTCAGAGAGGTTAAAATGGTTAAATAGAGATGAAATGGCTAGATAGGTCAGATGGGGTCTATGAAAATCAGAAGCTAGATAGGAGTTATGATAGGTAATCAAAGGTTTGACACAGATCTGTTGGAGAGCCAGGGACAGGCCAAGGCATTAATGATTACATGGAGGTCAAAAAAGGTCTTATGATGGTTAAAGGTTAGCACGAGGTCACGAAAGAAGTTACTTAGAGGCCAATTAAGGTCGTAACATAGATAGGTTAAATGTAAAACAAAGCCCAAAATACAAGATGTCCTATTGAGGTCGACCTCTCCCTGCAAACAAACTATCAAATACCAATATTCTCACCCTACCCACCCATCCAGGCAAACTTTTCTAACCATACATCACTGCCATAGTTTTTCACACCCAGCACAACGCCACAGCTTTTTATCACATCAGCATCTACTACCTCTCCCCCGTATTCACTCACCACAAACCACTAAGCCATAGTTCTTTATGACATTGGCTTCCCCCACCTCTCCCCTTCACTCACCACAAAGCCATAGTTCTTTATCACATCAGCCTCCACCACCTCTCCCCTTGTTTTTCACTCACCCAAAAGCCGTAATCTTTATGCCATTGACTTCCCCCACCTCTCCCCTTCACTCACCACAAAGCCATAGTTCTTTATGACATCAGCCTGGACCCCCTCTCCCCTTCACTCACCACAAAACCGTAGTTCTTTATGACGTCGGCCTCAACCACCAGGCTCTCCCCTGTATTCACTCACCACAAACCACTAAGCCATAGTTCTTTATGACATCAGCCTCGACCCCCTCTCCCCTTCACTCACCACAAAGCCGTAGTTCTTGATGACATCGGCCTCGACCACGGTGCCATATTCCTCAAACAGAGGCCGTACATCATCTGGTGTCGCAGAGTCACTCAGGTTACCCAGGAAGATCTTCACAGTGCCCGATCGCGAAGGCATCGTGCTGGTGATGACAGAGGAGGTGCTGAAGGTGATGAGGGTGATGAGCTAGCTAGTGAAGATGCTGAATCAGTGATGCTTAGTATTGAAGATGGAAGTGGATGTTACAGAACCTGTAAAAATGAATAATAAAAGGTCATACTCAAAGTTAGCGTAGATGTGTCGGGTTAAGTATAACAGAACTGAAATCACTTTTACCTATAGAATATCCCCAACTGGTATAAATGTGTCTCAGTATAATTGCAGTAGGTACTGTGGATCTAGAACAGCTTTTGTCCAGCAGAAGCAGCAACATGACAAGGCAAGTTGAAATATTACGACTTTGATGGAATTTAGCAAGTTGAGTGCTCATGAATATTCAATGCTATTATTCACTGTAAATACTGTAATGCTATTACAGTATTTACAGTGATTTATTTTCTTTGCAGACAATGACGATAATGCTAATGATGCTACCTATAAATGCATATAGCGATTGTAGCACATTTCACCACTGATTCTCTATCATAGCTCAAAAAATATTAATGACCTCTAGCATGTCAAACTGATTTGCTAGCCTTTATCTGAGCCCTGATCAGCGGCCAGCTAGTACTCTTCGCGGATTTCCTCAGAACGAACTCTGAAAGAATGCAAAATAGTTGGTTCATTGCGAGACTTCTAGCAGTCATGTTTTCCACCATAATTCCAGACTTGAAGACCGTCAATCTAATGGCCATCTCAGTTTTCGTGACTGGTTGACCTGGGATCTGTGCCATGCCTGGTGAGTGGTGGGAGGGTCTGTCACTGTCTAGAAGCTTAGGTAACGCTACGTAGCGCGGGTCACAGGTTAGACCGTCGCACCTGGCGCGCTGAAATTTGTGCAACTTATAGAACAAGGATGGACAACGTGCCTTTGAGGGGTCTCAGTTCGATCGGGCCGATGGTGAGCACATGGCGCGCGCCCAAAAAGTGCAAATTCGCGTCATAGACTTTACATGTATAAATCGGCTTGCAAAATCGAGCAAAAATGACTAAATTTAACCGACACGGGTCCGATCCCCGTGCAATATCTCTGTAACCGTGGGCCCGATCGGTATACGGGGAAAACAGCATCGTGTAGAGAATTGAATGGGCAATCGAATGGTGTGCAGTGCATGGAAATGGCACGCGCCACGTGCACCGGAGAGGGCACTTTTATTTGGAAAATTGACATTTCGGACGGATTTTGGACTTTATGCTATTTTCGGGTGACTGTCAGATGGAGCAAGTTCAAACAACGCTTACTGGCAAGCTAACTGTACCACCTTTCATGGAAAATTGTGAAAAGCTAATTGATCAATAACAAGGCGGAACAAATCGCTGGAGAAAATGGCATTTGTCCATAATGTGCCAGTGTCCCAAAATTATATTTTTGCTTGGGTGTCAGAGGGGAAAATTGCTGACCAAAAAAAGGATGAGAGTGAAAAATTGTCGGTCAGGTTAGGTCCAAAAAGAGTGGGAAAATGACAAAAACATTAATCTATCAACAATTGTGACAGATGCAAAACAACCATTCACGCAATTGCTCCTTTCGGTGGAATTGGGAGTGGAAAATTGGGCTTGAAAACTGGAGGTGAGAGTGGAAAATGATTTTCATTTGGATGTCGTTTCCCACCCACATCTACAAATTTTGGGACCTGTAATGTGCCACTAAATAATTACACGGTTTTTGCTGCATAACCTGATAAGTTTAACAATTGAAAATGGTATCATTAGAAAGAGCATTCAATTCTCTCTAAGATCCATTTATCATTTTGCATGACCCGCAATAGTATTCTTAAAAATATACATGTTTCAAACCTCTGCATCACCTTGTTCTTGTTGGATTAGGGCACGTACCTGCCAGGGCTCAAGCGTCCATCCTCTGCATAACCATTTTAGCGGAATTTATCTACGGCTTTCCTTTGTCATAAAACTGTGCACCGAAATTATAAAACACACTTGACAGGTTCACTGAACTCTAATGACAGGTTCTGAACTTGAAGTAGAAAGCTTGCTTATCAGACAACACAGGCACCTTGATGCAATGGATATTCTTTCCAAACCAAATTGCTTAGCAGTCAAAAAGCTATTGACTGAAATGGATAAACCCAACCAACACAAGAACAACCAAACACCCACCGATCGAAAGTACCCCTTATAGCATTGGGGAGCAAGCGGGTCACCCTAGTATATATCTATTTTCAAAGTTACAGCACTTTGGATTCAGAGGGGCTAATGCATTTAAATACCCCCTCTGAATATGTGACGTCAGCGCAGATTTAGCTATACTCTTATAATAACATCTTTGTGAAGCAGTGGTGGTATATGCTGCAACATCTGCTGCACTTTTAAGATACCAAAATATTGCAGATTGCTTCCAAATTGAAATGACTTCAAAGGAACAGTGAAGGCTCCTAAACATAAATAAAAGTACCTAATGTAATTGTCAAGATGTCAGAAACCGGTTATTTTTCAATGAAATTTGGCAAAGACTCAGTTTTGCTCAATCTGAACCAGGCAACACCACTTTTATGCCAATTCATTTATTCTCTATGGTGGGAGGCCCAATTCCTTAAACAGTAGCGGCGGAACACCTTCAATCAAGGGGGGGCACAGCCGACTTAAGGTCCCCTTCTTTCAATCATGTTACCGAGTACCCAACCTAACATTTCACCTGCTACGTCCCAGCCTGCTTGATTCAATCCATATTCAAGAAAGTGATGGGCGTTTTTCAATTTCAATTGATTTCCGCGTGATGCGATTCAAGTTGCTGTAGGACGAAAAGAAAATTCAAGCTCACCGGCTAAGGACAAGGTTAGCAAACAGCGATTCCGCAGCAAATATCTGCGTATGATTGGGTGACTGATTGATCTGATTGCAATATTTGTAATAACGAATGAATTACCCAATTACCATGGAATTACCATGCAAACTGAAACGCCGCTAAATCTTTTACCGAAATTGCAATAAATTAAGTCAAAGTGGCTCATATTATTTTGAACAGTCGCCGCCATTTTGCTATTACCATTGAGAAGTATGTTTATATATTCCCGAGATAAAAAACAAACAAATCGAACTTATCCCATAAGGCAACGCTTTGTTATAGATAGATAGATAGATAGAAAGACAGATAGATTTGTATTTCAGACTAACAGTCCATTGCTATGAGTTGATGATGGATGTACCAGATGGATGATGGATGAACAACAACACTCCCAGTCGATGCACATTCAATGTAGTGTAGCACAGCATGACAATAGAGCTTACTGTTGTCATGCTGTGTTGTTGTTACAAGAAACGCAATTAATGACAATTACACAAACCTACTAAAAATTATTATGTTATGTTACTGTGGTCCTCCCCGTGGCCTAGGGTGGATAAGACGTCGGTCTCCTAACTCGGTGGCAGGTGGCAGGGAGTTCGCGGCCCTCCACGTCGCTTGACCCGTGTTTTGTGATGAGCCCAAATGGCAGGCCTCAATTGAAGTTCAAGCATCGAGCCTAAATAGCAGGCCTGAATTGAAATTCATGCATATTTACGCGATGGAGATCAAAATCTGCTAGATTGGCAGCCGGCAGGATGGTTGCTTGTTTTATTTGACGGGTAAAAATGACAGAAAAGCTCGCATATTGTTTTTCACATAGTCACATCTTATACAACCTACACCATGACAGTTGCCGATTGAAACGGTATCGCAAGCATGTCTCTTAACCCTCGCCCGCACATGCCATTTTCCCATCCTAGAACGCACATGGGGGGGGGGGGTGGTTGCCACCCCCCGCGCCATTTCGTTCCTGTTGGAGATAGAGCTTAGCGGTAAGGACCAAAAAGATTCTTTGGGAAGAGACGAATCCAATGATACCCAGTTTTACCTTCTCAGGTCAGTCATTGACCTTCCAGGTCAGGTCAAACTAAAAAACATTGCTGTTTTGGGTCACCGTTGGATATCAAGTGCGCTGCTTATCATATACCGATGACGATGCCGTTTTCTGGTGCCAAGCCAGCTAGAACCTCTTTCTCACACTACCCGACCAGGTTTTTGCTGCTGAGGTCATTTCAGGTCAAGTTAGGTCAAGGTCAATTATATGTGTTTGTATGTCTGTGTGTGTCTGTGTGTATACTGATGTGTGCACCGATTGTTTATGTGTCCATATTACATGAAATCATGATCTGAGAAGCTTTTACCAAAAATGCAGTCAAAAAACTTCACAAAAAGTAAATTCCGCTTGCCTGAAACGCCAGGGGCGTCGTTTTGTATAGGCCTGGTAGGGCCCGAGCCCTACCAATGTTTATTTGGGCCCTACCAGTGTTCGCTGAGCTCTACCAATCTTGTGTCACTTATCAGTTGGTAAAAAAATCAAAATAAACAGATAAGCAAATAAGCATATATGTACATTCGTCACAGATGTGTGTGGCCTGTGGGCCGTAGGAGCTGCTGTCGCGAACCCTTCGCAAGCCGGCAGGGGATTCTTAGGGAACGGCAAGGTGTCCTCACTCCTCAGGCCGGCAAAGGGTCTTCAGAGGCTGTATTTGTCCGATAGCGCGAAACGGGCCACTGCACACGCGAGACGGGCCACCGCACACTCCCAGTCACACAGCGCGAGAGCCCACCCGGTCCTTCCGTCCCCAGACCCCCTGTCGTCCAGTGTTCTAAAATTGGATATTGGTTGGGTGTGCCGATGAAGAAAAAAATCCTAGGATGAGAAAAAAGAAAGTAAATAACTGCAGTATTTTTGCAAAATGGTGTAATGCCAATTTTTATGCTAACTGATAAACCAGGATTTCAAGTCAGGATCTTGACAGGGTGTGGAACAAAAGGATGTGGGTGCATCAACTGTCAAGTGACGAGTGAACTTTCATGTTGGGAGTACATGAAACTCTTTTCAGAGATGAAGTAAAGTCGGTCATTCATATTTTAGGGATGAAAATATTTTCCCCATTAGGTGTGATTTGCCACCAAAAAGGCTGAAAAATGAAACACTACTGTCGTCCCGCCTCTGACAGTGAGGCCCGGTACAGTCCGGGGCCCGGTACAGCCCGGACCAGGTACCGTCTCTAACATCGGCGCCGGGGACGGGATACCACGACCCCGGTATCACGCCACACCTCCCCCTGATTTTCCAGAATCATACATACAATTATACAAACACACGATACGGCAATACAAACACATAATACAAACAATACAAACAAACAAAACAATATCAAACGCACATGTGCTCACCGCTCACGTAAGAGTCATCACTCCGGCTGGGTGCAGCAGCTGCACGGCGGCGGCGGTCGCCGGGCACGCTCACTGTGACGGGGCGGGGGGATATTTGCCGCTTCCGCCGGCTCCCCTTCCGTCGAAAACGGTTCCGACCCCTCGCCAGGCGGCACCGTCCCATCTATCCCGTGTGACTCAGTCTGTGGCTCATCGGGGGGCGCCGCCCCGTTCAGCGCGTCATGTTCAGCTCGCAGTGCGGCCGGCGGGGAGCCAACGAGCAGTGGCGGCGATTCGTCGGCCTCTTCACTGTCATCCCCGCTGTCCGAGGACGCTTCGTACCGCGGTCGCAGGTTACGGACGTGCCACGGAACGCCGTCCACCTCCAGCACCTGTTCTGAGAGCTCGCCCGTAACCGTCCCGCGCTGAGACGTCTCGGTACAGCGGGTGCCGCGGCGCCGCACCCACACACGGTCCCCTACCCGGAGCCGGGTGTCGGTCGGCTGAGTCAGCGCTGGCGCAGGCTGGGCGCCATCCCCGTCGGTATCGACTGGCGTATGCCCTGGGCGGACGCAGTCTCTCACCGCGTAGCGGTACACCCCGGCCGCTGGCGCGGTGTCCGCCGTCCGGCCGTCACGAGGAGTGACGTTGTAGAGGTGGACGGCCTCGGACACAGGGCACCGCCTCCTAGCCGCGATCACCTTGACAGTTCGATGGCACCGTTCCACTACGCCATTGCCGCCCGGCTCGTGCACGGCGCGGAATCTCAGGGCAATGCCCCACCGTGCCACGAGCGAGGCGAGTCGCCGGCCCCGAAACACCGTGTCATTGTCCGCCAGTATTTCTTTGGGCGCGCCGCGCTCAAGGAAGATCTGTTCCAGGTGGCCGGTGACCTCCACTGCGTCGGCACGGCCGAGCGGGCGCCAGACGGTGAACCGCGTGGGCCCGCAGTCGATGACGGTTAGGTAGCTCCGCCCCTGGTGGTGGGTCACGTCCATCGCGACGCGCTCCCATACTGCCGCCACCTCTAGCGAGCCGTACCGCCACCGCACAGGCGCCTGGTCTATCGATCGGCACACATCACAAGTCGTCACGACCGCGCGCACCAGAGCCCTCGTCACGTCTCGAGACACATCTCGCCGCGCGAAAAACAGCGTCCGACGAACGCCAGGGTGACCGGCCCGCTCGTGCACCGATTGCACAGACGACCTGACGGCATCTGCAGCACCAGCACCAACGACCACCTGCCCACGGGCGGCCGAGTCGCCGGCTCCGTCATCGGCCGTCACCGACATCCTGCTCTCTTCACACTCGTCACGCAGCCACTCCTTCGGCACTCGCGTCAGGGCGTCGGCGAGGTTCTCCTCCGAGCGAACCAGCGTGACGGTGACCTTGAGCTCCAGTTCGTTGGCCAGCTGTCGAATGAGGTCGACACGGCGTCTGATTAGCATCTCACCGGCCGCTTTCGTCCGGAGGCGGGCGCGGCCGCTGAGCGCGTCGTCCACCCAGCGGTGCACTGTCGCCGAGTCTGTCCTTAGGTCGATGTTTGTCACGCCCCACGCCACGGCCAGGTTCAAGCCGCGAACGGCGGCATCCAATTCGGCCATGTTGATGTGGGTCGCTGCGGCATCGCCGGGCCGGAGCCAGCAGGCGTCCTCCATCACGCCACCGCACGGTGTCTCGATGACCACTCCAGCCGCGATCGAGCTGGCGTCTGTCCAGACGATTGCCTGATCCCCGGTCCAGCACCACTGGCCCCGCGCCGGGTCCGCCGCTAGCAGCCGGGAGTGCACGTGCGAGATCTGAGACTGCAGGAGCGCGTCGGTCGTGACGTCATCCCAGCCGCGCGTGACGGCATTGGCGCGCCGTTTCACCCAGGCGGCGGCGGGTCGCAGCCAGCCGCAGACAGGGAGGTGCGCCACCAGCCTGCCGCACCATGCAAATACCGATCGGCGCGTCACACGGTCGGGCGGGTCGGGGACAGCACTGTCACGAGACCACCGCAGCTCACCCGCCACACGCCGCACGTGGAGTCCCAGCATCCGAGCGCCGTCCTCGGCGCGTGCCGGTGGCTTGCACTCGAGCCCAAAACGCTCAAAGTGCTCGACCACGTGCTCAGCACTGACGACAGCCTCATCCACAAGCAGGTCGTCCACATACGGACAGACGGCGCGCTCCACTGCTGCATCCTGCGCCATGACGAGCCGCACCACCGCCTTCATCACGGCCGGCGCTACATTAAGTCCAAAACCAAGGCGGGTCAAACAGAATCGCTCACCACGGATGATCACTGTCTGATACGGCCATAGCTTCCGGTCGAGACGCAGCTGCAGGTACGCTCGCCGCAGATCTACGACGGCCACCCGCCGGCCGTGGCGGCGCCATTTCCGCAGGCGGTCGGCGCACACGTCCGAGTCGGCGGTGTATGCAGCTACGTGACCGTTCAGCTCTCGCATGTCCAGTACAGGGCGCACCTTCTTTGCTTGTGGGACGGCCATCAAGGGCACGAGGCCGCGCGGCGGACCGTCCTCTGCTTCATTGTAGGGCTGCAGCCAGCCGTTCCTCAGCCACGTCTCGAGCTCCTCGTCATACTCCTGCCGCGCTGACGGTGGCACGCGGTACTCGGCGACCCGGTTGGTCAGACAGTCTGGTGCGACTCCGTCCGCCCACTTCCAGGCCACTGTCCAACTGCGTGTATTAGCATCGAACCTCGCCGTGAAGTCTTTCGCGTCGGCCACTAGCTCCGCGGTGGATGCCCCGCCCACTCTGGGCCCGGGCATGGTATGCCCGGTCGCCGGGCCGGCCGGGTCCTGTGACGCAGTCGCTGCGGCGCTACCAAGCCCCGCCCCCTCTCCGCGCGATGCCGAGGCTGCCCTGGCCGGCTCCACCGCCGCCACCTTGGCGCCGCCTGGACGCGCCACTGTTCCGCCGGTCACTTGGCCTGCCTGAGCGGGGCGATCCGTTGCTCCCTCGCCGCCGCCTGCGCGCCGCTGCACAGCCGATCGCCTGCGCTGCCCGGGCCGGGCCGGCCGCCGCCGCCTCGCCACCGCCTGGGCGCGCCACTGTCCCGCCGATCACCTGCGCCGCCCGGGCTGGACGCGCCGCCGCCGGCGCCTCGCCTGGCTGCGCCACTGCCCCGCCGTGTCCTTGCGTAGCCGGGGCCGAGCGCACTGCCGCCCCCGCGACACCACCTGGGCGCGCCACTGCTCTGTTGATCCCCGCCGGGCGCACTGGGACCCTCTCTGAAACCGCGTCGATCCTCACATCCCCCGGTCCTTTCACGCTCACTCCGCCGAGGGCGGAGATGCCCGTCATTCCGAGAATCATGTCCACACCCATTGGCCGCGACGCCACCACTAGCACAGGCAAGACACTGTCGCCACCGACGCGGCCAACCGTCACGACTCCCACGCCTAGTGCCTGAACAGCGTGACCACCCATTGTCGTGATCAGCAAGCGCTGCCGGTCCCACTGATCACAAATGTCCACGTGAGCGAGGTTATGCGTACAACCCGTGTCGACAAGCACGTCTCGGAGTCCTCCATTCAGCGGCAACCTGATTATGGGCAGCGCTCCTCTTATTGCGCAGGAGACGGCGCTGGCGCTGACGCACCGCTCCCTGTGCCGTTTCCCTGCGGGCAGCCAGCCGCCAGGTGGCCCAGCCGGCCGCACGCCCAGCACCGGCGCGAGCGCGGCCGTCTCGGGACGCGCGCCGCCATCACCGCCTCCGCGTCCTGCGTTCCACCGCGGCTTCCGCCCCCTCCGCGTGGAGGCGCTGCCGTCGCCGCCGCCACCGTTGCCACGCGGTCGTCACTGAGGACGGCGCGCGCTCGCGCGACCACGCTGGGAAGGTCCAACGCCTCGGCGCGCGAGCCGGCGCGAATCACCTGTCTTGCCGCGTCCGGCAGCCCGTTCACGAATGCACAGGACAGAGTCCGGTCCGGCACGCCACCGAACAGTTCAGCCAGCCGCCGCAGGTCCGCCAGGTAGACGTCGGCGGACTCGCCCGGCTGAAGACGACGAGTGACGAAGGCATCGTAAGCCGCCGGAAGCTGTCCAAGGCGAACGCCGCAAAGAGGGCAGACTTGACGGCTGCCAGGGAGGCTCGATGATCGACCGGCAGCTGAGCCCACACGGCGAAGGCTCCACCGGTGAGACGCAGGGGGACCACCGCTCCAAAGTCCACGCCACGGTGGGCGCACAACAGTTCCGCGCGGGTCCACCACTCTACCACGTATGTGGTGCCGTCAAACTCCGCTATCACGCGGACGTCCAAGGCACCCGCGCTCACTGCACTCGCGGACACTGATGGCACCTCGTCTCCAGCCATGGTAAGGCCGAAATAGCTTGTATTTGTCCGATAGCGCGAAACGGGCCACTGCACACGCGAGACGGGCCACCGCACACTCCAAGTCACACAGCGCGAGAGCCCACCCGGTCCTTCCGTCCCCAGACCCCCTGTCGTCCCGCCTCTGACAGTGAGGCCCGGTACAGTCCGGGGCCCGGTACAGCCCGGACCAGGTACCGTCTCTAACATCGGCGCCGGGGACGGGATACCACGACCCCGGTATCACGCCACAGAGGCCGGCAGCACCTTCAGAAGTTCAGTGGGGTCCTTAGAGAACGGCACGGTACTCTCAGACTCCGGTGGGATACTCAGAATTGCCGGTGTGGGCCACGCAAAAGTCACTGGTGGGTGTCCGTCAGATGCATATGTCGCCGGTGAGGGCCCTATTAAGCGCCGTTTCGGGGCCCTCAGATACACTGGTTTGTGGCCATCACAGATATGCGTGGGACCCTTAGAGCTGCTGAGCTGAGTGCTGGTGCGGGCCCTTCATAGGACGACAAGGGGACCTCAGAGGTCGGTGGTGCCTTTAGGAGCGCCGAGGGGGTCCCTTTAGACCGGAATAGTATTCTCAGACGCCACTGGGACCCTCAGAGTCACCAGTGTGGACTCAGTGGAGCCGTCAGAGTCGCTGGTGTAGGGCCTTAGGAGCCTCTGATGAAGACCCTCAGAACTGGGGGAGAAGGGGCCTCAGAAACGCCGGCGTGGGCTCTCAGAAACGCCGGTGTGGGCTATCAGAGACACTCCTCACAGTTATTGGGGCCCTAAGAGAATTGGTGTTGGACCATCACAGGCGGGCATGCAGCTCGTAGAGCCGGCTCCTAATAGGCCGGTAAGGGCCCTCAGAGGCCACCAATAGGCCCTCAGAGCCGAGGCCACCAATGCGCCCTCAGAGCCAAGGCCACCAATGGGCCCTCAGAGGCCAGCAAGAGATTCTCAGAGACCGTGAGGGGCAGGCTGGTAAGGGGCCCTTGGCGGCCTCTTAGGGCCTTAACTGGAGACAAGGGCTCTAAGAAGCCGGCGTGGGGCACTTATGAAGATCTTAATACGCCACTTAGGGGCCCATGAGATGCTCTGACGATCCCTGTGGGGTCCCTTTGAGACGAAATATGGCCAGCGTGGACCCTCAGCAGCCGATTGGCGCCGCAGGGACCCGAAGGGCCCCCTGGACCCGATGGGAGGGGCACGCGCCCCCTGTGCCCCCAACCCCCCCCCCCCCCACTTGGCTACGCCACTGGAATCTATCATGCTATGTTTAAGATCTCTGCAAGATGTATCCCCCGTTTGCTGACACTGCAGAGAAAAGGCAAGCTCGAAAGGAGGCTTAGCGGGGTGTTTGGCCCCTTATCGAATATCTAGAAGATATTTATCATTGACTTGTCACCGTAAAGGAATTGTGGGCGTCACACGTTGACACTAAGGGACACCGTGCCGAGTTGCGCAAGTGGAAGCACAGTGCACACCGAGTAACGGCCACCAAATGAGTGGTACGAGTTGAAGTTAGTCGGCAAAGTGATAGTGGTTACATTTTGGTATGCCGACGGGGCTCTGCTTGTCAACTTTCTAAAACAGGGGCGCACAATTGATGATGTACGTCCATTCGATAGACATCGAGGAGAGGCTATAGGGAAGCTGACATAAAGTGTGCACCTGATCCACGGCCACGCACCTGCGTACTTGCGCGGGGTGACGATAAGTTAACCCTCGCCGGACCTATTGGTTTTCTACATACGCGCCGGCCGAGGGGGGGGGGGCGGGTACGACCCCCCCTCGCCGTTTCGCCCCTGGTGGAGCTAGCGCGTCGCGGAAAAAACGAGCGTGTGCGCCGTTACGAGACGCAGAGATTGGTAGTTGGTACCCGATTTTAAGGTCCTAGGTCAACCGGTGACCTCTGAGGTCAGGTCAAGTGCCCCAAGGTACGGTTCAGTTTTTGGTGAATAACTTCGCAAAAAACGGCCGCAGAGCGCCGATTTTGGCAGCATCGTGTTCGTCTCGCTCAGGCGCGTCGAATGATATACTTTTAGTCCGGGTCAGGTCAACTTGGGGTGTTGACCTCAGGTCAAGGTCAGGTCAGCACCCCCAGGTCACGAAGTTGGTCGAAAGAGGTCATGTGGCATATCATTCGATTCGGCAGGTCTTCCTGAGTCCATTGGTGGCTTTCCCGACTCGCTAGCTCAATTTGATCAAGAGTTATTGACGAAAAACTAATATGACCTTAATGACGTCATAAATGACGTCACGCAAGGTCAACATTGCAAAAGTGACGCATCTAACCTTGCAAGGAGTGCATCAAATCACGATTCTGTGTGCTTGAGATAGTTGGAGATCGTTCCCGGCTCCAGAATAGCAGTTTGAATTTTTCCCCATTGATTTATAATGGTGAGGTCACGAAAATGACCTGACCTCATATGACCTTAAGGAAAAATCCGAGATATACAAGTTGTCGGACTCATAATGGATACTAGATCCTGCAAGTTTCATTTCCCTGTGACATCTCCTCTGGCAGTGAGGGCGTTGCGAAGTTGCGACATCTGAAGACCGTGCAGAGGTTCACTTATGACGTCATAGGTCAGTGACCTGACCTGACCCAAAAATGCGGTTGGTGTCAAAAGATCCGGCTTGGATCAAAGGTCAGGTATGCCAAGTTTCAGCTCTCTATCGCCAGCGTGTTCGGAGCTATCGCGAAAAAACCCTATGGGGGGGCGGCACCCGCCCCCCCCCCCTCCGCCGGCGAGGGTTAAGTGATGAAATGTGGCTTCGAGTTGTTGTCGCATCCACTTTTTTCCGAACCCTGCACCCTCTGGTTGCCACCTCTTCCCCAACATAAGGAAATTAGCAGTGGCAACTTCGCTGACTGCAGGGAGACTAAAGCAGCCGTCTTGGACGTGGGATGGGTCCAAAACCCAATTGATTATGGAGACTTTGAGGGCTCTCCGGAAGGCCGAAGCGCTGCGCGAAATGTGTTTGTCTTAGCGGTGGTTATTTGAATAAATGAACTTTTTTGTCTAATAAGTCGATGACGTATCTCTCTGCTTCTTCATGGTCGGGCATGTACCTTTCTGAATGCCGGCTCGTACCGTCATCCTTTTATTTTGGCAAGCAGGTCTTTCTAACTATCGTGGTGTTTCGAGACCTCGTTAGTTGTCGAACTCTGCGATTGGCGTGGGCCTTCAAAGCCGTTCCTGGCCCCGTAGCCGTCTTTTTCATTCGGCTTGGGCCATCAAAACCGTCCCTGGCCCCTTTCAGCACAGCCGTGCTTTTAAGTCGGCGTGGGCCTCTTTCAGAATGGCGTGCATTCCTCCGACAATATTATAACTGCCTATTTAACTGCACGTTTTATGCATGGAGCTCGTTGAGGACCTAGACTTCCAAAATGTTTTTTTTTATAGATTTTGGTTTGTCTTGTCAATGACCAGGGCGAAAAAATAAGTGGCCGAAATCCGATGAGAAAGGCAGATTTGGGGGTACCCTACCTTTTAAGCCCCGCCACATGTGGCCGGCCGCCGCCTTTGGGCCCTACCAATCATTTTCGGAAAACGACACCCCTGTGAAACGCAATTATTTTAGATGACCTAGGTTGACCTTGACCTTGACCTTGACATCTGTACATCGTCGAACAACATGTTCCATGATAGGTGGGAGGTAAGACTGGTAAAAAAGGCCGAAATCAAGGTGTCAAAAGCTCAAAAGGCCCATAGCCAACGCAAGATGTCGAGAATTGGCCATTTGGGTCATGACATGACCTGAAAAACAATGTCATATCTCCGAAACCAAAAGTCACAGAAACTTGAAATTTTCAGTGGACATCAAGAAAGGATAGAGGAGCAGCTATACGAAAAATCAGCCTTCTAGCTCTAAAAATGTTGAGTGCAGAGCAGAAAGACTACCTGGGGGGGGGGGGTGGCAACCACCCCCCCCCCATGTGCGGGCGAGGGTTAATACAGACTTCAAAATATAAGCTGAGAACTTTTCGTGTCATTTGTCTGCTAAAGGAGCCCTCGAAGATTTCGTCAATAATGAAAGAGCGTTTGATCATTCATATTTGTTCAAGTTCTTCTAATTGCGTAGTAGGTAGTACCTACCAACCTAAGAAGCGGCTTGTTCACCCCTTTCTGTTGCCCTTCTGAGCTCACGTGTTCCACAGCTCACACATGTGCAATCTCTTTGAATAACGAAGTGTATTAAAATTTACCGGCACACATACATCGATCAAATCGCCGCCCGGCGCCCTAAGGCCGTCATTCCACACCGTCCAGTTCGTTGAGTTCCAAGTCATCACTCCACATCGTCCAGTTCGTCCCAAGTCATCAATCCACAATCCACATCGTCCAGTTCGTCCCAAGTCATCACTCCACAATCCACATCGTCCGGTTCGTCCCACTAGTCATCACTCCACATCGTCCAGTTCGTCCCAAGTTATCACTCCACACCGTCCAGTTCGTCCCAAGTCATCACTCCACATCGTCCAGTTCGTCCCAAGTCATCACTCCACATCGTCCAGTTCGTCCCAAGTCATCAATCCACAATCCACATCGTCCAGTTCGTCCCAAGTCATCACTCCACACCGTCCAGTTCGTCCCAAGTCATCAATCCACAATCCACATCGTCCAGTTCGTCCCAAGTCATCACTCCACACCGTCCAGTTCGTCCCTAGTCATCAATCCACAATCCACATCGTCCAGTTCGTCCCAAGTCATCACTCCACATCGTCCAGTTCGTCCCAAGTCATCAATCCACAATCCACATCGTCCAGTTCGTCCCAAGTCATCACTCCACAATCCACATCGTCCAGTTCGTCCCACTAGTCATCACTCCACATCGTCCAGTTCGTCCCAAGTTGTCACTCCACACCGTCCAGTTCGTCCCAAGTCATCACTCCACATCGTCCAGTTCGTCCCAAGTCATCACTCCACATCGTCCAGTTCGTCCCAAGTCATCAATCCACAATCCACATCGTCCAGACCGTCCCAAGTCATCACTCCACTCAGTTTCGTTCCTCTAATTCATTATTGTAACCAGTTCCGTTCTTTTAATTGGCTATTGTAATCAGTTCCGTTCCTCTAAGTCGTTATTGTAATCAGTTCCGTTCCTCTAAGTCATTTTTGTAATCACATCCGTTGCTCCAAGTCGTTATTATAATCAGTTCCGTTGCTGTAAGTCGTTATTGTAGGTAATCCCCTATTCTAAAGCCGTGACTTCACTCAGTTCCGTTCCTCCCAAGACATCACACCCAGGGTATATTGAGTGAAGGGTACGACGAACTTTGGTAGGAATTTCTAGTATAACTACTAGAAAACCTACTATATGTGGTCGGGACTAGCAAAAAGTTAGTTCAATCTAGAATATGGTAGCGCTTATGGTTGGCAGTCGTGACGCGCACGTGACAATCATTTCTTAAATTTCTTAAATAACAGGTTTTGAGGGCCGATTAGTGGGCAGATACATTCAATTAGCTATTAATAATTGATTATGCAAACATTCAAGAATCTACATCATTTAATTCTAGCCATAATCACGCGGCACTCCCAGGATTCGAACTCACGACCCTCGGATCTGTAGCCCGATACGCTACCGACTGCGCTACCGAGGACCGCGAACCGACGATCGGAGAGGCGGATCGCGGGTGCTGGCGTGCAGAGAAATCTTTACTCTGTACGCCGTAGAAGATCGGCTGGGTTTCGTGAAAAATGGTAGAGGAATTGTCGAAAGAAAATTCATCGATCTATCATTTGAGACTAAGAACCATTGATTCCTTCAAAGGTTGACCGAGATATCGCTCGCCGAAAACAGGCCATTTAACATGTAAACCATATGGGCTGGTAGGAAATGTACGCCGTGGAGCAGCAGTGCTACCAACTAACTTCGGCGGGGGCCGAATCACACCTGTCTGACGCCAGACCCTTGGTTACCAGTCCTCTGTAATTGTTCTCAGGATGGCATCCCCGACATGCTCGTCGGCGTCATAGCTGACAAACTTCAGCTGGCTTTTCAGGTGCTCATTGCAAGCCACGATCTCTTCGAGCTCCTCCATCAACTTCTTCATCTGCTGCTGGCAGTCGGCAGCGCTGAGGCCGGCTGGACCGTGATGACGAAGCTTCTGGAGGGTTTCCAGGGCTCCCACCTTGTCCAGTGCCACATGTATCTTGTGCTCGCCGTCGCTCGACACCACCTCATGCACCTTGAAGGCCCCGTAGGTACGCAGGTTGCCGCCCACGTAGCGCTGAAAAGGCCGCAGTGTTGCAGTGATCTTCCCCACACCTGGCAGTCTGTCCCATTGCTCGGGGTAAATGCCATCCTTAGGCGTAAGCACAACTACTGCTTTAGAGTAGAATTTCTCCAGCACTTCCTCTGGTAAGCCCGCAGGGTTTTCACGTTTGAATTTCTCCAGACGTGTCCGGATGCCGTGCTCGCCTTCCATGAGCTTGAGGTAGCCGAAGTAGTGGCCGTAGGCACTTCTCCTGCCGTCGATCAGCCCGCCGTTTTCGACGTGCTCATTGGGCGGCCCGAGCCAGGTGAGCAGGGCCGGCGCAATGGTCACGAGCAGCGCCAGCGTTCCCAGCCACTCCCAGGGCACCTCCCTGGTCTGGGTGAGCAGCAGCAGCGCGGCCAGGGTAGACGACAAAAGCAGGAGTTCAGACTTCTTAGTAACATAATCGGCGCGCGGTCGGCTGCTGCCGGCCAGATGGTGGCGCACGTACACCAGGAGACCGTTCAGGATGGTGGCAGCTGAGCCGGCGGCCACCGATAGGCAGGCCAGCACCAGAAACTCTAGCAATAGTTCGCTAAACAGAACCATTCTTGCACAGTCGCTTTCCTAAGTTTGTCACAGAGACCCTCACCGTCCCGCTGAGTTCCCGAGCAAACTGCGCTCAACTGTTCATTGAAAATTCCGCACGGATAATTTGTCCTGTTTGCTGAGGTGGTTAGGACGCCGGCGCCCGGCAGAAGCTCATGATAACCTATCAGAGGGACTGGTCATGAAGCATGCCAGGCAGCAGGCTACTGATAGTCCTTGGCGGTGGACACAGATAGGTGTATATCGTGCAATATGCACGAGTATCGATTGATGCATTATCTAGGTGGAGCGTGGACGCCGGCTTTACCCTCGCCCGTAAACGGTGTTTTGCCACCTTCGCCCATGCAGGGGGGAGGGTGTATTGTTAGCCAAATTGAAGTTGTAAACAAGGTATTTGTAACTGCAATGCGATGTAATTTTATTCAAAAGAAAACAAACCAAGCTACATATACGTCAAGTTCAAGAGTAGAAAAAATTTCATCCTGAAACAAACAGGAGGTTGATGGTAAGGAAACGGCGATATAAACACGTATACTGAAAATATGCAAATATGTAAACAAACAAAAAACACTTAATTTGATACTCACTTCATTGCAGCCAAGGTTCTAAATTCAAATATTCAAATCGATATCGAAACGGAAAACACCGTGAACTAAATAAACCTTAACCAAACTCGCGGGAACATATTCAGAGATCTTCGGCCAGAGATATTCGACTTCCAAATTCGGCCAGCGCGTCGAGAATTATCGCTGATCGTGACTTCGCGATACACTCCCCCCGCCGCTCATATAGTGGCGGTTTTCGGCTTCTAGTATGAGAACTAGCCGATGCACCGATCTTGTGATAGTTGTGTCTGCTTGGCCGGTATATTTGCCAGATCTTATGCCCCTTGCACCTTGCGCTTCGCTTTTGTATCGCAGAGTGAATGGCTTCTCGTAGTCGGCATCCAAGAACTGCCCCACAAAGCTCCAATCGAGGAACAGTCAGCTGTCTTGTTGGAGCTATCCGATTTTTTGCTGCGATGAGTCGAGCCTCAAAGTGGCCCGTTTCGAGCTCCCATCGGGCGTAGGCGCATGCCCCGTACGCATGCATACTGGCATCCGAAAATATGATTAATATTGGGTCTCCTTTCGCTTCCTTTGGTTTCAAACAACGAGAGAATGTCACATCTTGCAACTTGAGTAGTTCCAGAAAAAATAACTTCCAACCCATCCTGTCTTGATCTGATATAGGATCATCCCATCCAATCGCTGAAGAGCCGTCTTGATTTTCAGTTCTCTGTCGTGTGACCAAATTTCGCAAGATAATTTTTCCTTTCAACGTAACTGGTATGATCAACCCGAATGGATCGTATAGGCGTGCCGCCTGGCTCAATGTCAATACCATTCGCCGGGTAAGCCGTAAAGGGAAAATAGCATCGATGTTCGATTCTGTTAATTCGGGAGTGGCTGACATTTTGTTCCACTTCGACACAGAAACGTTTATTCTGACTTGGAACAAAAAGTGATCGCCCTTTGGTACCCAACACATGCCGAGTATCTTCTCTTTGTCAATGCTTAAGATTTGGATGCTGGGACAGATGCCCCCAGTATCATCTCCGGACATTATCCAATTCCAGTGTTTGATCTCAAAACCTCCCTTGTGTAGGATATTTTGCACGTTTTCAGCTAAGTGCAGTGCCATCTCCACGCTTGGAGCTAAGTGCAGTGCCATCTCTGTAGAGTTCACAAGCCGGCTGAGCTGTGGAGGTGTATTGCACTATCACTGACCAAAACCAGACTGCCCTCTCTCTCCGATCCAGCACACACATCGCCTCGCTACATATCGGCCGACCGATCACACACTGACACATAACTCGGGTGGTGTGGCCTGATCACGCCACCCAGCCACCGACCAATGACAGGCGCCCACATCGTACCAGGGTGGGGTGACCCAGCACCCGGTCACATCGAGCCGGTACGAACCGGTACGGGACGGCCCGGCAGGCGAGGCCCAAACCAGAACATCTCCCTCCCCCTGAAGAACTTCTTGCAAGAAGTTCTAGTCGCTGTAGCCGAGCCTGTCCGGACGATGTCGTTGACGTGAGCTGCGCCTCAGCCTTGCAGGGGGCAGCTGGAACCGGACCCGACGTTCAGGAACGTCAGATGGGTCAGGGTCCGTAGATTCGGGTGACGACTTGTCAGTTGCAGACGGCCTGTCTGCAGAGCGGAGGAAACGCCTGTTCCTCCATAGTACTCTTCCGCTGGGGAGCTTGACGTGGTAGTCTCGCTTGTAGCCCACGCCGATGATGACACCAACTTTATCCCATCGCTTGCTGATGGGATCCTGAAGTCGGACATCGGCTCCGATCTTGAGGGGTGGAAGGCTGCGAGCCGAGGAGTTGTAGTGCTGCTCGCGTTGAAGACGATCCCGCGCAGCCCTGGCATCGCAGTCGTCGGCGCGCAGTTGCCACTCCGGGGCGAACGCACTGCGATGAGCTGGAACCCAGGAGCGGATTGGATGGCCAAAGACGATCTGTGCTGGAGAGCGGCCACTGGCGCCAGGGGTGTTCCGCAGCTCCAACAGTCCCTGATGCAGCCGCTCATCGTCGACGGAGCCGTTGGTCGTCGTTTTGGCGATGAGGTGCTTGATGGTCTTCACCGCGGCTTCAGCATGCCCGTTAGACTGGGCGTAGTATGGCGTGGAGAAGACGTGGACCACGCCCCACCGCTTGAGGAAGGCGGCGATTTCTCTGCTCTTGAATTGAGGGCCACCGTCTGTGCGAAGCCGTACTGGTACGCCGAGTGTGACGAACACCTCACGCAGAGCTTGGATGACCTGCCGACTGGTTGTGTCTCCTCGTGGGAACTGGAAGATCACTGGCCAGTTGGAGAGTCTGTCCACACAGACCAGGAAGTTTCTTCCAGAGAGTGTGAAGATGTCGGACGACAGATCCTCGAAGATTCTTGATGGTGGTGGTTCCAGCACTATCGGTTCCGGTGGTAGACTCGGTCGGCGCTCCTGGCAGGCGTCGCACGCTCCAACCGTGTTGGTGATGTCGCTGTTGATGCCTGGCCACCAAACGGTTTGACGAGCTCTGCGTTTGGTTCTATCGACTCCTTGGTGGGAAGCGTGAAGAGCCTCCAGGGTGGCCTTCCGTGAAGCCGCAGGGATGACGATGCGACATCCCTTGAGGATAAGGCCACTGTGTGTGGATAACTCATGACGGACACTCCAGAAAGGACGGAGAGGCTGAGGAAGCTGCTCCTTGGAGACAGGGAAGCCATCCGTGACAGCGCGCAGAAGGAGTTGGTACTCGCTGTCAGAACTGGCGACTTCAGTGAGCTTCTCCAGACGCGGGTCAGGCAGGTGAGTTTCACCTTGCAGAACAGTGATCTCTTGAATGGTGCTGACTGATACCCGGCGGACATGACATTCCACCTCCTGGACCAGTTGATCGTCGTCAGCGGTGGGCTCATCGACAGGAGCGCGAGAGAGCGCGTCTGGGATGACGTGCTCCTTCCCACGGATCCACTTGGCGGTGAAGTTGAAGAGCGACGTCTTCTCCTTCAGTCTCTGTAGGCGGGAGTTCTCAATGGTGTCGAGAGTGAAATCGTTCAGTATCGGCAGGAGTGGCCGATGATCCACGAGGACTTCGAAGTGTGGGAGGCCGCGTAAGAAGATGTGACACTTCTTCAGCGCCCAGACGATCGCCAGCAGCTCCAGCTCCACCATGGCGTATCGGGTTTCCGTGTCCGAAAGGAAACGAGATCCGCATTGCACCAGACGCCAGTGGTTACCGTGGCGCTGAAGCAGGGCGTATCCGAGGCCTTTCCGTCTTGCCGCATCTGTCTGCAGCATCGTAGGCAGAGATGGGTCGAAGTGCGCCAGCACAGGTGGCGCTGCCAGAGCCGCTTTCATCGCGTCGAATGCGGCCTGATGGTCTGGAGTCCAGATGAAACTGTTGCTTGGCTTCAGTAGACCACGCAGAGGCTCGGCTGTCGAGGAGATCTCTTTGGAGAAGTCGCCGAGCTGCTGGACGAGGCCCATGAAGGATCGCAGCTCCGTGATGTTGGTAGGCGGCGGGAACTCGGTGATGGCAGAGACCTTGCCTGGCTGGACTTGCTTCCCAGCAAGTGACAGCGTGAAGCCGCAGAAAGACACCTCTTCCACGGCGCAGAAGAACTTCTTCTCATTGAGGGTGATGCTGTGCTCCCGACAGCGGTCGAGAAGAGCTCGGAGATGACGCTCGTGCTCTTCCAGGGTCTTGCTATACACCAGGATGTCGTCGACGACTTTGACGAAGTTGTTGAGTCCCTGAAGAGCGATGTCACCCCGTCGGCAATACTCATCGCCAGTCGAGATCAGGCCCATCGGAGCTCTGAGAAACTTGTAGCGGCCCCAGGGAGTTATGAAGGTCGTCAGATGTTGGCTTTCAGGATGCAGAGGCAGCTGCCAGTATCCAGACTTCGCGTCCAGTGTTGAGAAGAACCTCGCATCCGTGGGTACCTGTGAGATGGCTTCACGAGGCGTGATGAGGGGATGTAGAGGCCGCTTGACAAACTTGTTCAGCTTGGTGAGGTCTATGCAGATGCGTACACCAGTGTCCTTGGCAACCAGCACGAGAGGATGACACCAATCTGTAGGTTCTGCGCCGAGTGGTGCGATGATGCCTTGCAGAACCATCTGGTCCAGCTGCGTTTTGACCTCGTCCCTCCAGGCGAAGGGAACCTGCCGAGCCGTGCGGACCGCAAACGGCGTGACTTCCTCAGTGACGTGGATGACCATTGATTCACCGGACATCGGTTGGAGTGAGTTCTTGCCGTCCGCCGTGAAGACATCACGGTATTCCTTGACAAGCTCTTGTCGCAGCTTGCCATGCTGCCGAACAGCAGACTTCGGATCCGTTGGCGACGTCCTCCCTTCTCCATCTGAACCGGTCGTGACGATGCTGTCAATAGCAGGTCGCTGACTTCCAGGCTGGGGGTAGTGGTCTGGTAGGATGGCCAGAGACTTGGCGGTGTACCAGGCCAACAGCATGCCGCGAGATTCCGTGAAGACGTACACAGTGTCTCGGATCAGCCTGTCTTGAAGGCTGATGAAGACCTCGAAGGTGCCAGTGCAGCGCATGGGTTGCAGGTTGGCAGCGGAGATCTGGATACTCGGCGGTGGCGACAGATCTTCCTGCCGCACACCGAGCTGGCGCGCCAGCTCAGCACTCATCACAGAGATCTCTGCGCCTGAGTCAGGCGTGGCATCGACAGTACCAAGGAGGGTGCCGTCAGCACGCCGAAGCTGAACAGCAATCTTCGGCGCCTGCTGAGTCTTGTGCAGACTGCCGACCACGACTTGTGGAATGGAGACTTGGTTCGAGTGCCGGTTTCTGCTCCGAGATCGCTGTGACTCTGGTGGCTGGTGAGCCTGCTGCCGTTTGCGGCATACCGCCGCCAGATGGCCCTTGGTGCCGCAGGAGTAGCAGGTGAGATTTGCAGCAGGACATGACCTCCTGGGATGGCCAGTGCCGCCGCAGCCCTCACATGGCCGTTCTCGTGATGGGCTCCGCTGATTCTGGCGTGATGACACCCGGAAGACGCTCTGATGCGACTGATGGCCTTGAGTGATGTCCTGCAGAAGCTGGTTGTTGGCTTGAGAGGCCTCCTCCGATCGACAGATGTCGATTGCGCACAGCAGCGACGGGAATGGCCGGAGTGACAGCAGCTTTCGACGTGTATCCTTGTCGCGTATCCCGGACATGATGCGCGTTGTGATGCGGTCGTCCATGCAGGAGGAGCACAGCTCGGCGTCGGCTGCTAGCTCCTTGATCGCGATCAGGAACGAGTCGAATGACTCTCCCTCTTCTTGGTGTCGTTCTTCAAACTTTACCCGGTCGATGGCGACGTTGTGCTGAAGCCGCAGATACTGCTCGATCTTGTCCAGCGATGAGCTCACATTGTCCGAGTGCGGGCAGATCCCGACGGCGTGCAGACTGGCGGCACGCATGTCTTCAGTGAAGCACGCTCGCAGGTAGGCGAGCTGGTCCTCTTGACTAAGAGTAAAGATGCTCCCCAAGCGGTAGTAGTCATTCCAGGATGACCTCCAGAGGCGAAACTCACGGAGAGTGGCAGACGACGACAGCTTCACTGGAGGAGATACCGGTGGCCGCCTGGCCCCGCTGTCTGTATGAAGCGGCGCAGAAGCTGAAGCAGGAGCTAGAGATGCTACGGCACCGGTTGCAGTAGACGGTCGTGTCGTTGCCAGCTCTCCAGCCGCCTGTGGTGAAGTAACAGGATTCGCCGATTCCACAGCGCCGTCCGTTGTCGGTCCAGCGAGAGCCGCAGGATCTACTGCTGCAGCTATTGGCTTCTTGTCAGGTGCCGTTGTTGCCGTCAGACGGTGTTCTTGTAGTTCCTTGCGGAGAAGCTCGATGTCTTGCTGATGTTGTTCGTGCTGTTGTTGAAGCTGCTGTTGTAGCTGCTGCTGGAGCTGAGCCAGCCACGGTGGTGCCGAACTGCTGTCTTGGTCGTCGGAGCCGTCCATCTTGCACTTGGAGCGTAAGCTGTACGGCATGCGTCGCCGGCCAGCTGGATAGGCACCGGTGGCGACACCTCAGCTTACTTGCAGCAGGTCCGTAGATGTCGGCTGCGCCATGTAGAGTTCACAAGCCGGCTGAGCTGTGGAGGTGTATTGCACTATCACTGACCAAAACCAGACTGCCCTCTCTCTCCGATCCAGCACACACATCGCCTCGCTACATATCGGCCGACCGATCACACACTGACACATAACTCGGGTGGTGTGGCCTGATCACGCCACCCAGCCACCGACCAATGACAGGCGCCCACATCGTACCAGGGTGGGGTGACCCAGCACCCGGTCACATCGAGCCGGTACGAACCGGTACGGGACGGCCCGGCAGGCGAGGCCCAAACCAGAACAATCTCCACGCTTGGAACTGATTGAATCAAGTCATCACCGTGACTGTTCTTGATTATCACGTCAGCAGCTTCTTCTGATTCATCTCTGTGCATTTCGGCGATTGATTTTAGAGCATCCATTGAGATAGTTCCACTGGGTCTATCTCCAAACGCAACAGCTAATAAGATATGATGGTCAGGTTCTTGATGGATGTCCATATTGCGCCACAAGACGTGATGTACATGTTGGTTCATTTCAGCAAGTTTGATGGAATTATACATTGTGCTTATATCAGCAACCAATCCAACCTGTTCTTCTCTAAAACGCAGCAAAATACCCAGTAGGTTATTTATCACATCCGGACCTTTCGCCCAATAATCGTTGAGGACGTGGCCCATAAAAGACGCTGAGGAATGGAATACAATCCTCAATGGAGTCGACGCAGAATCTGGTCTGAGTATTTCGTGGTGATGCAAATAATGCACCGGTCCTTCATAACTTGCTATTTCCTTCTCCGACAATTTTCTGGCTACCTGTCGTCTAAGCATGTCTTGCATTTGATCATTGTATGCTTCTGCGTGTGGAGCGCCAATCTTGATCAGCCTTCTTTCAGTGGCTCTTAAATTTGCGTCAGCGGCCTTAACATTGTTGGGAAGTTTCATCGGATCCCTGATCCAGGGATAATGAACGGTAAATTTGCGTTGCTCCGGGTCATATGTTAAGCCACTCTTAATGAGCGTCAGTTCTCGTTCCTCTTGCAAGGTGTAACTGCTACTACCCATTGCACATTTGCCGCATTTGCATCCGCCGCAGCGTGGTGTACAATGTGTGCCAAGATTTTCAATGACAAAATACTCGTCTAATTTCTCTGTTAAGCTTGTCATTGATTCGGCCCTCATATTGTTAATATCGGACACGACTATCCCGCAACCAATTTCTACTGATTGTGTCTTGGGCGTTGAAGTACTATCCATTGGATCGTAGCAACCGCGAATACAGTAACCAAACTGATTTTTAAGAAGCTGTAGACTGCCCACCGTTTCGACTACGTCTGGCATCAGCACACAGCAGTCGATGCCGATTAGCATGTCAACTCTTCCGTGCGGCCTTTCGATTTCTTGCACCTTTGGTTCGTTAAAAATTGATGACAAGGAAGACAGATCACATTGCTCGATGTCAGACGTAATGTCTTCGATACCATATGCATGGACCTGCCAGCATTTATGGTCCGCGGCTATAAGAGGAACAATATATCGTTTCGTGTTGAAGGCTTGTACCTGGTTTCCGACTTTTGTAATTGAAAGTTCAACTTCTTCACTGCATAAATTTAACCGGGATGCAGCCTTATGTGTAATCAAAGATATATTGGCGCCTGAATCCCATATCACTGTCAGCCGTTTGTCCTTGCAAATAACACCGCTCACCGCGAGCATTGATTTTCGCTTGTTATTTCTAGTTGAATGTATGGACGCGTTGTTTTCGTTTGGAGGCCGTTCAAAATGCAGACCCGAGTGGTGACGTTTTCTACATTTTTCATTCAAATGATTCCGTTTTTCACATTGATTTTCGTATGGACATGATGAGGCTATATGTCCCTGTTGAAGACAATTGAAGCATGCTCCATTTTGTCGTAGAGTACACAATTTGTCTTCGCGAGTGGAATTGAGGAAAGCGTTACATTTGAAAATTGAGTGAAAATCCGTTTTGTGGATCCAGCAGCGACTATTCTCGATATCTATGTTATTCTTATTTTTGCTACCTGTAAATTTCCTCGTGCTTGGGTTTTTTAACAGAGTTTTCATTCGGTCAGTCATGTTTTGAATTTGGTTGCATATTTTCACAACATCTGTTTGCGATGCATCGGTTGTCGTATCGGGATTCGTATCGGCAGATATCGAGTCGCTCGGATTGACTTGAAGACTATTTATTGCTGAATTTACATATTTTGAATTTGTACCGGTATAAGTTCGGACGTCGTCGTCCATATATTCGATGACCCTTTTTTCTTGTATTAAATAAGACAGTAAAGTACGAAAGGTAGAATCACAATTTGTACTGCTATTTTTCAGTTCTTCCATTTTTGTTACCCATTCCCGCTTTTGAGTTCTTGGCAGTAATTTTTCGACCATGGTGACCATTGTGGTCGTGTCCATTTCTTGAGACATGCCCAATCTTTGAAGTTCCATCCAACTGCGCTCCACCACTTCTACCATGGAAACGGTCAGTTCGGTAAGGATTCTTATGCACTTCGACAATGCTTGTCAGGAGCTGCGCTGGAAACGGTGAAAGGCGTAGAAGATGATTACGAAGAGATGTTTCGGAGGTTAGATCTAAAATATGGAGAGACGAGAAAATTAGTCGATTCGATAATACTTGAAATCAAAAGACTGAAGCCCATTCCAGAAGGCGAAAACAAAAGGTTTGTTGGGTCCGTATCAAAGCGGTTAAACATTAGTCGAAGATAATCCTGCTTGAAACTTGTATATTGTCTGATATTTCCCGAGAAACGCGGTGCATCTAAAGGTTTAACGTGAATTTCTGAAATTTTAACGTTTTCAGCCTTTGTCTTGATGGCAAACTTTGTTCGAATTTCATCCATGCTTGCCTCAACACCCATCATATATTCATCACATTCATCTAATAATTTGTCTATTAAATGGTGTGGTCCCGTTTCGTTTATCGCAGCGTTGACCAGATCATTGCATTTTTCAACTTGCCGATATGCATCTTTGATATCTTCGAAGTTATCCTTAATAGCAATAAATGGGCAATCGTTTTCGATCATGTCATGAAAACCAATAGTTTTTCTCGTAAATTTTCGTTTTGCGTTGGTTCGATCTTGTTTAGTCGTTCGTATTTCTTTCGTCATAGCCAACGGGAATCTCGAAGCCTGATCTTCTTGCTTGCTCATGATGAATAATTGCTAATTTACTTTTTTCACATCAATGAAAACAAGGAAAAGGAAAGAAAAGCTTAACCCGCGACCTGGTGGGGGGGGCTATTTTTTGCCCCCCCTCCAGACTTTTCGATATATCTCCAGAACCACTGCGCCGATCGTCACCAAACTTTCAGTACCCTCCCGGACATCAATTTTACACATTGTGACCAAAAATTTTTCCAAAGGCTATGATAGGTTGGCCGGAAATGACGTCAGAGTGACGTCATGTTCTGCCGTTTTCGACCCAAAAAAGGGTTTCGCGGGAAGAGCTGTCAGGCCTATAGCTTTGCAAATACAGAAAAATGATACAGACATAAAAGCTGTAGAATGGACAGGGCTACAAAACTGCTATCTCGGATTTTTGAAATTTTTGGATTTTGACCCCCAAAAATCAAAAAATAGATTTTTTGAATATAATAGCCAAAAAATCCAAAAAGTTTTTTGAATTTCGAAAAAACCGGAATATATGTGATAGTCCTTACCGCCTTCTATCGACATACCAAATTTGAGATCGATACCTCTTTTTTTGGCCAAGTTATAGCGAAAAAACTGTTCAAAATTGATGACGTCAAATTTTCAAACTCAATTTTCAGCAATTCTAGACCTCGTAGCGCAAAACAAAGACCACCATTAGACTCCCCGTGACGAGCTGCATCGAATCAATACCCATTTTATGCAAAAATATCAACTTTGAAATTTGACCTTTTTTGACCTGACCTTGACCTGACCTCCACCAGAAAGTGACCTAAACCGTACCTGATGGTCTTATAACCAACACCATCGAGTTGGAAATGAAAAACTGGCCATAAAACATGCATCGCATAACCTTAGTAAAGTTGGGTTCATGTGGTGACCCTTGGTGACCTTTGGTGACCTGACCTGTGACCTGACCTGGTATGACCAGTGACCTCTAACAGCAACATATCTACTAGGCAACTGACGCCCTATCGCTGATTCCCGACAAAATGCGTTTTCCTCGGTGTTATAGCGCATTCCCTAGAAGACCCGTGAACGGTGAAACATTTCATCTTTGACCTGACCTGTGCCGTCATCGGTGACCCCGAGGTCAATAAAATTTGGTTTCCCTCGACAAATTTGACAGGCCTTTCGAACGCCGTTTGAATTTTTCGGATCCGTCCAGTAGTTTCGGAGATACGAGGGGGGGCAAAAAATAGCCCCCCCCCCCCCACCAGGTCGCGTTATAAACAGACCCCACCAGGGCGCGGGTTAATGTTCAAGTTTGTTACGTTATGGCTTGAAGATGAAATGTATTGTTAGCCAAATTCAAGTTGTAAACAAGGTATTTGTAACTGCAATGCGATGTAATTTTATTCAAAAGAAAACAAACCAAGCTACATATACGTCAAGTTCAAGAGTAGAAAAAATTTCATCCTGAAACAAACAGGAGGTTGATGGTAAGGAAACGGCGATATAAACACGTATACTGAAAATATGCAAATATGTAAACAAACAAAAAACACTTAATTTGATACTCACTTCATTGCAGCCAAGGTTCTAAATTCAAATATTCAAATCGATATCGAAACGGAAAACACCGTGAACTAAATAAACCTTAACCCTCGCACCGACGGGGGGGGGGCGGATATCCGCCCCCCCCTGATGTTTTTCGCGAATAGCGGGAAAACCGCGGCGCGTAGCGCCGCGAAATTTGGTATGACTATAACTTCATCAATTTTACACATGATGTGCAAGTTTGAACCTCCTACCTTTTAAGGTCAGGTCACCAGGTCACTTTGAATGACCCAACCTCAAGTCACTTTTTTGCAACTTTGTCACCGTGCCAGAGCTACAGTAGATGTCGGAGGCCTTTTAAAGTCGCAGGATATTATTAGGTCATTAGTAGCTACAATTTGTATATCTCGGAATTTTGATATCGATGACCTAAGGTCAGGTCAATTTCGCGACCTCCCCATTATAAGTCAATGGGGGAAAAATCAACTCCCTGTTTTTACCACTAAAACGGGTCGGAATGGCCCCATATACCATACATGACTTCATATACGATCAACCTTCACTACCTTGAGGTCTGTTTTGCTGTTGGGCAGCTGTGAGGTCATGTGACGTCATCAAAGGTCACCAAAGGTTTTTGGCCAATAACTCCGTACAGGAACAAGATACAGACGCGTGGATGGTCTCATTGTGTTCAGCTCATCAAGTCGCATCGAATGATATACATGATGACCTTGAGGTCACGTGACCTGAGGTCAACCTTTGACCTTGACCTTTCGAGGTCAACATATATATCATTCGATGTGGATTGACGAGAGGATCACGATGATGCCCTTAGTTTGTTCCTATCTTGACTAATTCGAAAGTTATTCGAGAAAAACTCTCTCCATATCTAGCGCCGCCATTTTGACTTTTTCGACCCCTATGACGTCATCTTTGACCTGACCTGAAAATGACCTTAGTAAAAATTGTAGATCTTGGCCGTGCGTATCCGATGCCGTTTACCGCTTGTCGCTACCTTGCTTCGTTCTCGAGATCTCAGGGGGGGGGCGGTCATCCGCCCCCCCCCCCGTCGGTGCGAAGTTGGCGCAGACCCCCGTCGGTGCGCGGGTTAACCAAACTCGCGGGAACATATTCAGAGATCTTCGGCCAGAGATATTCGACTTCCAAATTCGGCCAGCGCGTCGAGAATTATCGCTGATCGTGACTTCGCGATACAGAGGGGTTGGTGCAACCCCCCCCCCCGCCCTGGCCATAGGCGGCGGAACGGGGATGGCACCGGGGCACCGTGCCCCCCTTTGATTTTGGCATTTTAACATTAGCCCTATGGGCGTTGCATGGAAAGAATGGGACCAAAAGTCGGCAGTGCCCCCCTTTAATTGAAGGTGTTCCGCCGCTACTGCCCCTGGCGTTTGAAAACGGAGCGTCGTAGAGCTTAGCGGAAAAGACCAACGGATTGCTCTCAACGAGATCTCGCGATTGGTGGTATATTTTTTGGTCCTAGGTCAACATTTGACCTACTTATGACCGGTCAAAGGCCAAATTTTCGGAAAAATCTAACGTTTTCAGATTTCCGCGCCGATTGCGGCAACACCGTAAGAGATATCGACTTGAAACCTTCACTATCGTGATCCTTGATCAATTCTCTATCGTTTGGTGTGTATTTCGATGTCATAACTCTAATAATGATGCGTTGGGAGCATCGGAAGTCTGCAAGGTCATTTGTGCATTGGGTCACGTCAGGCGTGTGACGTCACTGACCTGACCCTGACCCAAAATGAACTACAAGAAACAACCGACGATGCCTGAAATGGATAGCAAATTCGAATTCAGGGCATCAAAATACCCCGAAAAGGCATACAAGTGCAAGAAGTCACTACAGGTCAACCGAGGTCACTGACCTGACCTTGACCTTTAGTAACCTTGAAAAGGTCAACGGACATTGTGCCAATGTGAAATCAGCTAGTTATGATTCTAAAACAATCCATCAGTGTGTCAGGTCAGTCGGCATTTATACCAATGTGAAGCAATCTCCAATTTAGCGTAAATTTGGCCGGAGGTTGTTCCCTTTATGACGTCATAACTCCGTGACCTGACATAACCTTGACAAAAAATACCAAAAGTTGCGCAAAGGATGCCCCAGAGGGTACTGAAAATTTGAGCAGGCAATCTGGAACGGTTCGGCGTGTAGCTAAGAAAAACCTCAGGGGGGGGGGGGTTGCACCCCCCCCCCTACATGGGCGAGGGTTAAAATCGATGTCGACTCGTCCCCTTGGCTATCGACACCGCAAAGGTTTAGTTGATAAACTTTACCTTATGCGAAAGCTGGTTATAACCCCTGATAAAATAGACATTTCTTGACCATCCGAAAAAGAAGAAAAAGAAAAACGGCGCGGAAAGGGTGACATCTTTTTTAGACGCTATGTAATAAACTCTGACAAGACTGACATAGCCAAGTGGCAGTGTCTCGTTAAACATTTTCACTGTGGAAAGAAATGGCCAAGTAGCGTCACACAATGCCTGCCAACGGACAGCTAACCCACGTGGCTGAAAAACAATACAATATGTTTTAAGCAGGTACCAACTAAATTAAATCTAATTTTGATTTAAATTTTAAACTAAAAAAAGTCGCTCATGATTTGCGATTAAGGGCGCTCGGACTTCAGACGGTATCGGCTTTCGCCTTCGTTGCCTGTCATACCCGGGGTATGTCATAAAAGCGAATCCGCTTACGAAAAGAGCCCCTAGAAAGACCATTTGTCTATTACAAACAAGGCATCACTTTATTCATCAGCAGTCTGCAGCAGGCATGGTGACAATACTAGCACAGTGGGGTCTCTTTTCGCGCTGATCAGTGAAATGACGTCATTGGACCGCGCATAATACCACCAGTGACGTCACGACATCATGTCAAAAGCACAAATGACGTGATATCAACACGTATTAAGTTAGAAACGTCATCACGACGTCAGCACACAGTACCACAACGTATGACGTCATCAGTGGTGATGAAAGGCAGTGAGCCGGCCTGCCGATTGGTCGGTGTCTGACGTCATCATGACTTGTCGGCCGGCGTTTGCCGCAGTTCGTAGATCTGTCGACAGGAAACAGAGTTGATGTCAACGGTTAAAAGTTAATAAAATTTAACATTTTGTATCATTTTCATTGTTTCTATAAATTGAAAATCCCTCACTTACATAAAATTATACAACACTTGCCTTACATGGAAAAATCACCTGCAAAACTTGAAGGAAGAAATACGAAGAGAAAATACCCGTCCGGCCACGTTGATCAAACTAAATAACTTCCACCGATAGCTAGTATGTAAAATTTCTACTTCACGTCGAAAGGCCATAGAAAATGTCTGTTCTCTTCCCTGATACTACTAACTACAATGCCACAAACGCAACCGGTATCAACCCACCCGAAGGTAACATAAAATATATATGACCCGCCACTTAAGGATAATCACAGCGTAAAAACCGATCAGCACCGGGATGCGAACCGTCGACCTGTCGATGACTGCTCACCTGGATGTAGGACTCTGTGAGTGTGATCATCTGGGGGAGAATGTCTCGCACGTGCAGATCCTGCAGCTCGTACCATCGGCCGGTTCCCTGACAAAAAAAAGAAAAAAAAAAACGGGCGTCAAATACTCACGAATATGTAAGTTGTATTGTTTGTTACATCATGTCTTAGAAACTCCCTGAAATACCATGAGAAAAATATAAACTATATTATGAAATAAAACTACATGAAAAAATGAAAATCATACAAAAATTATATGACTGAAAACAATGATCGAACTACATAATACATTATTGTACATTGTAATGGAAATAATAAATGTCATATTTATCACAGGATCTATTAAATATATTTTTTACAGAGAGGGTAATTGAATCAAAATAAGTAAGATACCGCAAAAAATATTAGAGCTTAGGATTATTTTCAATGTAAAAATTCAAACAAAAAGCGCTTCAGCTATTATACACAAATCTTTGCTTATGCTGATATTGTAGTAAGTAGTAACCACTCATTTATTTGTGGAATTATTTACTCAGTTTGTTTGTTTATTGGAGCTTTAGGGCGCGCCTACTACTAGGGTCATTTTGCGCCCATAATTTTTATTAATAAAATATGTCGTCTTCCAAGGGCTAGAAATTAGAATGTTATGTACATAATATATTGAGACAGACACAACACATTCGGGTGGACGCGTTTCGTCAAGAGACTTCTTCAACACCCCTTCAGAAATGGAAGCAATACAAGCACACACAAGAATACAACTTGCACTAAAACTAAAAATAGACTAAAAACATAAAACTAAACACATAAAACTAAAAATCACGTTTACCACTAACCCGATGAAGCGTATGGCAGCGGTAGGTTCCTTTGCCGGCCCCCGGCTCCCCGTCGTGTACGATGTTGGTGATGAGGTCATAGACAGTCTCCCCGGCGGCGGCGGCGCAGTCGGGAGCCAGGTACTCGGCCAGGTCGATGTTCTGCGGAGAGACGTGGGTTCGATTCCCGTCACGGAGTTTTGTCGGTGGGACGGAGATTTAGGCGGCATTTGAAACAGGCGATTCTTAGGTGTGTTAATCGTGTTAACGAATTGGAAAGGAAGGTAGTGTTTGATGAACCGGGATTTAAAAGATTGAAAGTCTTTGATGTTCTAGTAATTCGCTTATACGAAATGACTGATATTATGAGGCAATGAGTAAGCTTTATAAACGCAATAAAGAAATATCCACTTAACTTACTCATAACATTATGACATCAGATACAGTACCTATGCGAGTTTTGGGCCTACTATACATCACCTTTATCCCATTATCCGGTTTTCACGGCACCAACCTTGATGGGGAAGTTGACGATGGTGGGGTTCTTCTCCACGAAGAAGGTGTTCTTGGTGAAGCGTTTGATGCAGAGAATGAGGTACGGCGGCAGTCTCGTCAGTTCGAACCGCTTGACGATCTCTTCTTTGTAGGTTTTGTATTCCTTCTCCTCCTTGCCGTTGAACTTGTTCAGAAGCGTGAACAGAGACACCTGGCGGCGAAAAGATTAAGTGTAAGCTGTATTTCGCGAAGCTAGGTGAAGAAACCTGAGGTAGCCGATCCCTAAAAGCTACAATTAACTGTTTGGTATAACCCAAAAAATACGATAAATACATGTAAGATAACGTTGTTCTCACCTGTGGGATGATGTTCTCCTTGAGCTCATCCCTGAAGAGGGGAGGTGCCGGCAGGTCGGCGGTCAAGTACAGGAAGGGCATCTCCTCCCGCGTCTCCTGGTATCTGAACATGGCGAGCGAGAGCAAGGCGAGCGAGGTCAGTGAGGGGAGACACACACGATCCATTCACTATAGTTGTTACCATCATACCATACCCAATCATGAAAGGAAATGAAAAAGGAAATACATGATTACAATAGGAAAAAGGAAACACGATCCACCGATCACTTCATATGGCACAGTCCACCGCATAAGCAATGCACGGTTTCCGTCGTGGTTATGGTTTGCTTCTGTCTCTAAGAAACGATTTGCCAGACTACAATGAAACTTGAAATGTAGCTTACATGTATCGTCATGTTTGCAGCCGCAAGTTTGTCGTTTGCTATATACTCCTGAATCAATCAGTAAAAAAAAAATCGTCAGTCAAAGCCATCTGTTGAGATTGGTAAAACCGTACATTACTTCAGCCGGGTGGGCTTAACCTATTACCTAACCATGACAAAAATAGGTGCACGCCATTGTAAGAGAACTAGGTCCGCCCAATCCTACATATAGTACCTATACACCATTTATAAGACTGCACCATGTGATTGAGTCTCCGAAGAGGAGAAACTGAAGGAAGACTGGAGCTATGCGCACTCACTCAGGGGTCTCGAGAAGCTCCTTCTTCTGCTCCGCCGTCAGGTCCTCTGGAGGCATCCGCCGGCTGTAGACTCGCATCCGGCCCTGAGGAGGTCAGGTCACGTCAGGTCAGGTCAGATTGATGCTTAACTTACATCCGACCCTGAGGAGGTCAGGCCACGTCAGGTCAGATTGATGCTTAACTTACATCCGACCCTGAGGAGATCAGGTCACGTCAGGTCAGGTCCGGTTAGATCAGATGGATACTAAACTCGCATCTGGCCCTGAGGGAGGTCAGGCTTGGTCAGGTCAGGTCAGATAGATTCTTCACTTATCCCGCGCTGGGGATGTCACGTTAGGTCAGGCAGTTACTACATCCACATTCTAACCTAAAGAAGATTAAAATGTGTATGTTAGATCAAGTCAGACTTACTGCAGACTCACATCCTGTCCTGAAGGAAGTCAGGAGAGGTCAGGTCAGGTCAGGTAAGGTCGGTCGGCGACTATAGTGTAGATCCACTGCCTGCCCTCTAAGGTCGGGTCGGGTCAGGTCACGTCAGGTCAAGTCAATCAGGGATTCATCCACAACAACTGGGTTGGGTCATATCAGGTCAGCGAGCGGCCGGCTTTCTCACCAGAAATAAGGCTGCCCCAAAGTGTCGGATTGCCCTCGATAGTACCGAAAAGTATCATTACGTACCTACCCTACTAGTTACGCAAAAACCCACCTATCTCACTAAAAACCGACAGTCTCAGTGAGCGCTTGTCTCAATAGGCATCTTAATATCTAAGGAAGTAACCCACTGTGCCAGTAAAATGAAAGACATCAGTAAGCTTATTTCCTGTTTTGTTTTCATTTTGACATTTTCAGAATATAGCACGAACGAAGGCTATCTAACAATAAACAATAAACGATAAATAAACATCATCTCAGTAGGCACTGAACTGTCGCAGTCAGTGCTCAGTATCACAAAAGTTCGTAAATTCTTCCTGTCTCTTACCTGGAAAGCCTTGTAAATGATGGACGAGTTTCGCTTCTTGGTGCCTCCCAGCGCCATGTGAAGAGCGTTCAGGAACCATGACAGAAAGGTCACAGGGTCACCTGGAGGTCAGAGAGGTCATCTGAGGTTAACGAGGTCATGTGGAGGTCAACGATGTCACTCATTAGGTCAGAGAGGTTATCTGAAGTTAACGAGGTCAGCTGAGGTTAACAGGGTCATCTAAGGTCACGAGGTCAGCTAAGGGCACGAGGTCAGCTAAGGGCACGAGGTCAGTAAGGGTCAAAGACGTCAGATGAGGTCACAGCGTGTTATAAACCATGACGAAAAGGTCAGCGGGTCTGGAGGTCAACGAGGTCATCTGAGGGCACAGGGTGGTATTAAAACACGATAAAAAGTCTCTGTACCTACGATCTGAAATGCGCGATAGGTCAGATAATGCTGTATGCAGGGATAGCAGATGCAGCAATAGCAGATAACGTTACAAATCGAAATAGCTAAACCTGATCTCTTGCCGATATGAGTAATGCAATCGATGCTTCATATCTCACTCTCCTCAATAACAGTAAAAGACTAAAACAACCTCACCCTTTCACCTGTCTCGTATTTCTCACCTTGATCTGTAAACTGAAACCGCTTTTTGCTACACAGTACCACCGCCTGGAGCATCTCGTGAGGGGAGACGTGCGCCTTGAAGTTGCGAGGGTTCCACAGTTTTCTGACCAGTTCACCGAACCTGAGGAGGGGAGGGGTAAGGGGGGTTATGGAAGGGCCACGGATACCGGGCGGTCAAAGCATGGTACTGGAATGAACTAACTAACTGCTATAGAAATGGTCAAAGTGAAAATGGTCAAAGTCACGGTTATTGATAATTGTAGTGATAGGTTGGTTATTTAAATAGAATAATGGTCACAAAAAGCATTTAAAGGGAAAGGTCAGAGCGATGAATTGAGAAGGTTTTGGAATGTTCGTGGGAATGTAATGAAATGGTGACGAAAAGGTCATGGTAATGAAATGGTAGCGACATGGTCACGAAAAAGGAATAACCACAGCAGTAATTTGATTAATCGCTGCTGCAGCAGCTGCTACTATAGCCTACACACGTAATCCGCAGGTCAACTTTCAAAGACTATCTTATATGAGTTTTGGATAATATCAGCTCAAGTGTCAAAACCTAGCTTGAAAAACAAAAAAGGAAATGGAAATGATGAATTATCACCACAACCGCTGTCCCTTAGACGCTTCATAACCCAAGCTATGATTGAGTTGCCGCAGCAGTTTCTCACCTCTGAACAAGCAGGAACATGTTGTCTCCCGGGGGAGGCTTCATCCCGCTGTAGTTGGACTCGTCCAGAAAATAGTCCCTGATGGGGACAACATTGGACAGCGCCTGAAACGGGGGGAGGTAGTATCATAATGGACTCGTCCAGAAAATAGTCCCTGATGGGGACAACATTGGACAGCGCCTGAAACGAGGGGAGGTAGTGTCATAATGGACTCGTCCAGAAAATAGTCCCTGATGGGGACAACATTGGACAGCGCCTGAAACGGGGGAGGTAGTATCATAATGGACTCATCCAGAAAATAGTCCCTGATGGGGACAACATTGGACAGCGCCTGAAACGGGGGGAGGTAGTGTCATAATGGACTCGTCCAGAAAACAGTCCCTGATGGGGACAACATTGGACAGCGCCTGACAACGGGGGAGTAATGACAAAGTGTCATAATAGACTCGTCCAGAAAATAGTCCCTGATGGAGACAAAATTGGACAGCGCCTGAAACGGGGGGAGGTAGTATCATAATGGACTCGTCCAGAAAATAGTCCCTGATGGGGACAACATTGGACAGTGCCTGAAACGGGGGGAGGTAGTGTCATAATAGACTCGTCCAGAAAATAGTCCCTGATGGGGACAACATTGGACAGCGCCTGACAACGGGGGAGTAATGACAAAGTGTCATAATAGACTCGTCCAGAAAATAGTCCCTGATGGGAACAACATTGGAAAGCGCCTGAAACGGGTGAGGTAGTAACACAATGAACTTGCCCAGCAGATAGCCTCTGTCCGGTACAATAAAATGTCAGCCCGTAAATGTCGGTTATTGGGTTATAATCCAAGATCATACGGCAGCTTCTCTCTACTTTTTTTTCGCCCCCTCGCCAAATATCCTGCTTCACCCTCTGACTCTTCATCTCCATCCATACCTCGGCTCGTCTAGCATCTACAACCTCCTGTTCCATCAACCTCTCCCTAGTCTCATTCATGGTCTTTCAACTCTCACCCCTACTCCTCTCCCTTCTTCTGATATTCTCCTTTTCTAGTCAATCCAGCCTTTCTCCTCTTTCTACCTCTCCTTCCCCTCCCTTCCCTTTCCTTCCGTTCCGTTTCGTTTCGTTCCCTCCGTTCCCTCGCTCCCTCCCTCTCACTCACCTGAAAGATGACATTACAGTAGTCGTTTGCCTTGATATTGTTAAGCCCAACCGTCCCCGGTAGGTAATTTGACCCATCATACGCCCGAGATAGCGACTCCTGTGTGTCCAATCGAGCGATAGCGGATCTCTCGAAGGTGGGATTCAGTACATACTTGATGTCTTCCAGTGAAGAATCTGGCGGGGGGGGGGGTTAGTGCATTGTGAATGCTGGATCGAATTTAGATAGATTAGATAGTTAGATAGATGCATAGTAGATCGCCATCTACAAAAATATTGTGATAAATCAGTATTCGAGTTTATCACTGATGTTACCTACGATCCAACATACAGATAGAGCTATTCTCACCTATGATCCAATGCTAAAATATAATATATCTCAGTTGTTATTTACGATCTCAGAAATCTCTTACCTTACCAACAATCTCCCTAATCTAAGCTATGCTCTCATACTGACCTACATGCAGACCTCTGATCTTACCCATGATTTGATATCTCTGATCCTATCATGATCTAATCACACACAACTGTGATCTTACCAATGATCTCATACTGGTCTGGGAGGCAGTAGAATTTCAGAGTCTGCAGGTTCAGAAAGACGTGGTGTCCCTCACTGACACTGTGGGTGTACGCATGGGTACTGAGACCTCGTCCTGTAAAACAGACAGACGGGAATGGGTGGGTTTACGAGCGAGCGTGAAATAACGTCTTTCGTAGATACGCGAAAAAGAATTATTACGGGCGAGCGCGAGGCGAGACTTTTCGAGCGAGCAGGCGAAGCCAAGTGTTTCGTTATGAACAGGGTGGCATAGTGAATGCTTTCGTAGACAGTAGAAATATCAGAGTACGTGTGGCCGGCATAGCAGTCAAAGAAAGCGTACACCGAACAAATATCTCATCAGTGCCACAGATCAGGCAGGCTGAACCCTCCCATCACCTTGGAAGTACTTGCCACAGATCAGGCAGGCTGAACAACCCCCTCACCTTGGAAGTACTTGCCACAGATCAGGCAGGCTTAACAATCCCGTCACCTTGGAAGTACTTGCCACAGATCAGGCAGGCTGAACAACCCCCTCACCTTGGAAGTACTTGCCGCAGACGAGGCACGCGTAGACGTTGATTCGGGACAGGGAGACAGAGCACAGCTTCTCGAAGTCAAAGTCCAGAACGTGTCGGTTGATTGTGTCCAGGTAGGGGCACTCTTTGGCCTGCTTGGTCTCTGGAGTCTTCTCTGAGGGGGAGAGAGAGAGATGACAATTGGTGGTTAATTACGCTGGTTTAAAGTTTTCTATATGAAGAGAGAGAGAGAGAGAGAGAGAGAGAGAGAGAGAGAGAGAGAGAGAGAGAGAGAGAGAGAGAGAGAGAGAGAGAGAGAGAGAGAGAGAGAGAGAGAGAGAGAGAGAGAGAGAGAGAGAGAGAGAGAGAGAGAGAGAGAGAGAGAGAGAGAGAGAGAGAGAGAGAGAGAGAGAGAGAGAGAGAGAGAGAGAGAGAGAGGAGAGAGAGAGATGATTGGTTGTCAGTAATGGGCAACTGAATTCGATAAAGCTGAATAGAAGGGCTTTGTGGAGAGAAAGACAGAGCTGGGTAGGTAATTTATGTGTGACAAGATAATTAATACTGGTTATCAATGGTGGCGGTGTAACAATGCGGTTTGGTATCAGTTTCGCGATTTGCGGTGGACACACATGCTGTCGGCTGATAATGTATTAACTATTACCAGGAAGTGGATTGTCAGATCGTCAGATCCTCGTCCTGGCGACACTCACGGAACTACTGCTCGGGTTCACGGAACTGCACGGAACACTCAATGACACTGCTCGGCAGGGCTGCGGAGTCGATAGATTTTCGGCGACTCCGACTCCGACTCCGACTCCGGCTTTCAAAAACCAGCTCCGACTCCGACTCCGACTCCGGGTAGAATTGTCGACTCCGACCGACTCCAACTCCCGACTCCGACTCCGCAGACCTAGCAGGGCTGCGGAGTCGACAGATTTTCGGTGACTCCGACTCCGACTCCGGCTCGGGTTTCTAAAATCGACTCCGACTCCGACTCCGACTCCGGTCACAACTGTCGACTCCGACCGACTCCGACTCCGACTCCGACTCCGCACCCCTGCTGCTCGGGTTCAGAAGCAGCCGTCGGCCCTGGGCGGTGACATATGAGTTATGACCCACACGTTGTCCCAAATGGCTCGGTCGGCTGAGCGCCGGCCGGCCGAAAGGGACGGGAAGAGACGGCTGACAGACAAAACACGCGTCTAAACTCAGTCGGACAGCAAATCGGGAGACAAGTGAAACAAAACGTTAAGCTATCACAGCACAGACATTTTGAATAATAAAAAAAAGAAATTTGGGTAGAATTTAAGAAACAGGTGGGTACTAGCATTTTCTCAATATGGAGGGAACACAGTAGTTTGCTGTCAGTAGTGGATACAAGTCCTCACTGTTGCCTGTGGATAGAAAAAAAGACAATTGGCAGTCATTTGTTTTAGGAATCTTCTCTGTTGGGGTAAAAACAAAAACAAAAACCATATTCCAAGTAAGCACTTTGATCAAGATCTTGTCAACAAACATTGCTGCTCCAACCTCAGTATCTCGCTTGCCTGTTGTGGAAGGACTGCAGACAGCTGCGTTGGTGAATTTTTCATTACGCTGACTCTGGCCTCCAAAAATAAACTGACTCAGGTTAGAACTGTAGATTCAGACTGACTCATTGCTTTTATGGTGACTCTGACTCCAACTCTGGCATACAAATTCAACTCTGACTCAAGACTCCGGTCACACCTGTTGAGTCCCACTGACTCTGACTCTGCAGCTTTGGTTGTGCTTGTAACCTCAGCCTGCAACGTAATAATAATTCTGAAATACCTACAATACCAAAAACTTAAATTATTCTATTGAATTATATCTTATTACCTCTTATATCATATCTTTATCATATTCAGCCTTTCATATTCCATGTCATGAATTGTCAAATTTGTTTGATGCAGCTTGATCAATGGAGTCTGTACTGAACTTATCCCTTGACTGTTCTGACTTGCCATCTTTACTGCAAAAGTTTGGCTGCATGCATTTCATTATTGAAGTTAATTGTGAAATTATATTATTAGTGAAATTATTGAACCACATAAATAGGTACATTTAATTTATTAGATGTTCAATTTTTTCAATCCTGAATCCCTTTCCCCATAAAAAAGCATTGTGTTACTGATCTGAAAGGTACACAAACAATTTCAACAATGATTTGCCTGTCCCATAGCTCAGTTGGAACTTGGACGAGTGTTGGGCTCCTGGTATTGAGAACCCTGGTTCAAGTCACTCCAGTGCTCAAGATCTGACTCATGGGCGGTGTTTCACGGGACGCTGCTACTACGCTGCTATCAAATTGCGCGAGCTGACGTCACACTTGTGGTAGTGTTGGAGCAATGGGCCTGTTGATGTTTCCATGGAAACCCAATTTGACACGTGTAAAAGCAGCGTGCTGCTATCACCGGTGAAACAGGGCCATGATCTGACTCATAAAGCAACCGCCAACCTCAACCACAGCCAGTTGAAGTCAGTGAAGTGGGACAGGCTGTGTCCCGTCTTGAAGTGCACATTAACTTGCGCAGCTAAATTCTCCTGTCATCTGGAACTGCATGATCAGACGGTAGGGTAGGGGTTGGGGTCTACGCAATAAGCTCTGCTTAGTGTAGGCTCCAGCCCTGTCAATCTGTCCATTCAAACATTTGACTCACCAGGTCAACTCACATGGTTTGGTTCCCATTTCTGTTCTGAGCCCAAAACATGGTAAGAAAATCTAGAAGTATATTTTAGGAACCATGATCAAAAGACACACCAGCCCAGATGGAAACACAGCTCACATCCCGACTGGAAAAAATGCCTCCACTACGCTGAAGTTCTCGGCGGAGGTGATGCGCCGAAATTTCGGCGCAAGGGTTTATGCGCCGAAATTATTTTACCAAGCCATGCTTCATGCGCCGAAAATTTTCAAGGCTTACTGATGGCTGCAGGCTGTAGCCACGCACTTTTCGTCGAGGGGGGGGGCTGGCATGTGTGTGTGGCTGTCTTCCAGTGACTACTGTCTACAGACGGTTGTTGGCACGGTCGACGGGATCGGGCAGACAATAGACATCAGCAGGCCATGCGGGACCGAGCACCAGCGAATTCGCTATCACAAAATCTCCTGACTCACAAACTCACTGGCATGTTCCATAACGTAACCTTTATTTTGTTGCCCGGCTCTGATCAGCAGTATGTGCCCAGCCGGTGACTGACGCCTGACGGGGCCTTCAACAGGCGTGGTGCAAGCACGGCCGATGGGATCGGGCAGATACCAGGCCACGCGGGACCGATTGCCAGCGTCCGCTCGCAAACCACACGCCGGAAATACAGGAATCACAACGGTCAATACGCAAACGATAGCATACGTTATCTGAACTAGGGGATCCGACAATCCATAACCTCACTCTCGATTGGTGAACTGTTCCCGCCCTGGGAGAGTCGCAATCAGGTTCACTGAACATGACTTAAATACCCTGAGACGAACACGAGACAAGATAAGTGATATTTAACATGTTTAACTCCCGAAGACATTTAACCCTCGCCGGCCGAGGGGGGTTGGTGCCACCCCCTGACGGAATTTTCGCAACTGCTCCGGAGCCGTTTGCGATAGAGGGATAGAGAAAACAGTCGATTTACGCCGAAGTACGCCGAAAATTTCGGCGCAAGCCGTCGATTTACGCCGAAGTACGCCGAAAAATTTCAGCGCAAACGCCCAACTACGCTCGAGTTCTCGACGAAAGCGTGCATTTTTTCCAGTCGGGGCTCACATGATGCTAAAAATGCATATTGTGGCTGGAATTTTGCGTCTTTAATGAGCACAAACATATTATATTATGGGCAGCACAACATGGAGCTTAATTTAAAAATGGGTCCCTACAAAGTACAAATAGTTAGTGAATGCAATGTTATGCTTTTATTTCTTTAAATGATGATAAAAGGCTTACTTTTTAATGCAGATGGTTCAGATCCATCTTGCTCGTCTTCCTCTTGCACCTTTGGCTTTTTCGCTGGGGCCTCTAAAATTTCACTCATGTTGCGTACCTACTTCATTCACTGGAAGTAAATGTACACGAAAAGCTAATTCCTGTAAGTGAAATTATCAAAAACAACCGACTAGAAAGAAAACTCACGAAACAACCCCACAGCTCTCAAAACGTGTAAACATAAACAAAAACAACCAGCGTGTGTGCGCCACTTATGACGCAGCACAGCGCCACTCTTGAACGTTTTACCTTCGTCAAAATAGCATCAAATCCATATTCTGAAATAACACATTCACTCCGGAAAGTCTTGGTGTGGGCATGCGAATTCACTGGCAGTGGCATGCAATGTTGAAATTCAGCCTTTTGTAATTAAACTCTCGCCGTCACATTCCATTTGCGTCCTTCGACGGCACAAGGGGGGCTGGTACCGGGTACGACCCCCCCTCGCGTTTAGCGGGCCGCTGATCGAGCTAGAGCTTCGCGGAAAAAAGAGCGCGTTGCCCGTCACGAGAGGAAACCGATGATATCCAATCTTAAGGTCCTAGGCTAGGTCATCGATTGACCTTCCAGGTCAGGTCCATGACCCAAAAAATCGGAAATATCGGGACCTGTTAGAAAGTCGTTAAGTGTGGCTGCTAAGGGGTTTTCCGGGGTGCTCATTGCTGATCACGAATATCGTGTTAGTTTTGATCAGGCATTTAGACCAGGTCGGGTCAGGTCAGGTCAGGTCAACCGCAGAGGTGGAGATCTCTGGGGGTCGGGGGGGGGGTCAGGACCCCCTGAAAACGAATTACTGCCATGTAAGTCAATGGTAGGTACTGCATCCAGCCCGCCTCCATCTGCCTGGCCTGGCCCCCCTGACATTTTGACAGATAGTTCACCCCTGGTCAACCGGTTGGGGTCGTGACGGGTATTCGTAGTACCTGTCATCCGCCTCTGCCCTCTGACAATGTTACGAAGGCACCAAAACTACTTCGTAAATGTTCAAATGGTTGGTAAATTCGAAATCAGCTCCAAAAACTAGCCTAGAAACATGTACCTAAAACTCGAAAAAGTGAACCGAGGTCACCAAAGGTCAATGACTTGACCTGACCTTCAGATGACCTTGACATCCACCCTAATGCATGGGAGCAGCATCAAATCACATGTTTGAACGTTTGAAACCACGAAAAACTTGCAACCGGCCAAACATGGTCTCGGAAAAGAGGTCACAGGTCAAAGGTCATTTGGGTCAGGGTCATGAAATTTTCAGGGTAGGTGTAAAATTGATCAATGCGAGGGTACTGAAAGTTTCGTTGCGATCGGCCTTACGCGAGTTATTTGCGAAAAAAACCTTAGGGGCATCAACTGTGCCGGCGAGGTTTACCTATTGTTTGGATTATTTTTTCTTTCCCTTTCTTTTTTAAATAGCTTCGCCAAAGATGGTCGCAGAGCCGCGATTCTGGCACAATCGTGCTCGATAAGGGCAGACGCGTTGAACGACGAACTTACTTTGTTTAGGTGAGGTCGACGTGGAATGGGGACAGACCTCACATGAGGTCATCTAGGTGAAATAACGGCAAAGCCTCTCAGGCCACAACCGTTAGTTACTAGTTGGCAGGCATCGGTAGGATTGTGATTGCAGGATTGCAAAATCCTGATTGCATTCCTTTTTGGTGGATTGCACCTGGATTTGAAATCCATTCAAAAAAACAGGATTTGATTGCGGATTGGATTGCATCATACTTCCAATTTTTGCAATCCAATCCCGATTGCGTGTTTTGGTGTTTGATTAGTGCTTTGAAATGGTTTATTGTGATTGAAAATTATGAGATCGGCTTCATCGGCTTAATGTACTTTGCTATCAAGGGCTTTACATTGAAACTTGAAATAATTTAAACGCTTTTAATCTAAACGCTCAAAATAATATACGCTGATGAACTACATAGGAAGAGCAAAATTACGTATTTGAGGGCGAGTTTTAAAAATATGAAACACTGGTTGGGGAGGTTTAAATGTGGGGGTGTTTGAGGCAAAAAAAATATTTCCCATAAAATACCTGTGTCCTGTGCCTTAGATAGGAATTACTCGCAAGACTAGGCACTAGAAATGGGTGATTTGGGGATGGAGGCACGGCCCTATGCCCCCCTCCTTCCCCCAGATCCACTAGTGCACATAATAATACAACAGGATTGCAAAAAAGGATTGCGGATTTGATCACAATCCAAGTGAAAAAAGGGGATTGCGGGTAGGAATGCAATCCACTTCGGCACTAGGAATGTGGATTGGGAATGCAATCCTTTCAAAAAGGATTTTACCGATGCCTGCTAGTTGGAAGAGGCCATGCTGCATATAGCAGTCATTCGACATACTCTGCAGATGCGATTAGTGGCTTTTCCGAATTCCGACTAGCTGGCACAATTTGGTCGCGAGTTATTGACGCATGCTCCGATGGCCCGTAAGTCCCGATTTGACCCGATGGCCGATAGTATACCTACTCACGACGGTCACGAGGTCAATCAAAGTCTGGTCTGGTATAAGGTATAGTGATCGACAGATTAGCCCAGAGATACTAAAAGTGTTTTCAGTTTTCATCATATGTAGGTAGCCCACAGCTCATCCATTTACCTGCACGGTGGGCGGCTCCGTCAACGGAGGAGAGGGGGAGGGGGGTCGCTGAGGTCCAGTTCCCCAATAATGTCTCCGTATGATAGCTGTAGGTATACAGTAGAAGGATGTGTATTTTTTGTCAGATCCCCCCCCCCCTCGGCTCCAAGTAAAACCATGACGGAGGCCTCCCACATCCTTTGGCACAGAGCTGCTACTATGACATCATCACTGCACAGGCTGCCCCCTGGCGATTCCCCCTCCCCCCCCAACTCCCCGCCCAGTTCATGATGCGGGTGCCGTCCTTCAAAAACGTGCAGCTGTCTCCCCCCCCCCCCCGGGGAGGGAGGGGAGGGCCAGATGCACCTCCTGCCCTCGATAGAGACGGAACACCTGGCTTGTTGTGTGTATGTCTGTCTGTCTGTATGTCTGTCTGTTGGTCGGTCGGTAAGGCGGTTGGGTGACACAAGGGATCTACAGCATTTTAGGCGCAATTTCAAAAAGTTAAAGACCAAATTCAAAACGTTCACGTGCATTTTGAATGTAAACTTTTTGAATTTGGTCTTTAAATTTTTGAAATTGCGCCTAAAAAGGTGTAGAAAGGCAGTCTTGACGTCGCGGGGGCATACCCGAAAAGCTTCTCCAATTTCCAAAAACTCGGATTTTGATTGTTTATGCAGTCATTTGCAGCTTAAAACTCACCTTTCCTAATAAAAGTCGTTTTCTTTTCTTTTCATCCTCGAAAAACCGTAACTCTTGTCGATTTCAGGCGCTGTGGAGGGAGGGCGAATTCGCTCTAAATGCTCCCCCTCTCCCTCCTGGACTCGCCAGTGGCACTCGTTCGGTCTGTCTGTCTGTCTGTCTGTCTGTCTGTCTGTCTGTCTGTCTGTCTGTCTGTCTGTCTGTCTGTCTGTCTGTCTGTCTGTCTGTCTGTCTGTCTGTCTGTCTGTCTGTCTCTCTGTCTGTCTGTCTGTCTGTCTGTCTGTCCAGTGGCGGATCCAGGGGGGGGGGGGCAAAATGGGCATTTACCCCCCCAAACGGCATCATTTTAACATTACGCCTATGGACGATGCATGGAAAGATTCGATAAATTGTTATGGTTTGCCCCCCCCCCCAAAAAAAAACTCTGAGCTGGATCCGCCTCTGTGTCTGTCTGCCTGCAAGTGCAGTCTGTCGACTCATGCTTAGTATCACCACATTGCATCGCCATATACCATCAACACAACTTCTACAAAATGGCAATTGTTTTCAAGCGGTCCTCATCGGCCCACGGCCACGCCCCACAATTCACAAACTGAAATGCAAATCAATAGCCAGTGCTGATTCACTCACCGTCGTCTGACTACAGCGCCTCTAGCGGCAGCAATCCGCACTACTAACTGCCAGGTGTCTCGCGTCCTCGCGTTCTCGTCCTTGATAATATCATGCGGGTCCCAACAGCTGGCCCCTCGGCCAGCGGGCGGGGGGAGGGGGGGGGGAGAGGCAGGTCGAGCGCGCCAAGACGCAGCTGTGTGGTCAGATAACCGACTCTGATTTCTGAATGACCGTTACAAGTCACGTTCATCTACTGGCCGGCCGGCTGCCGGAGTTTGAATCAAACAAAGAAAGGCAAAAGATGCGGGTACAGATGTTTTCATGGAGAAGAGAGCCGAGGGGCAATCGGAATTCGCACCGCTCAGGGCTACTGGCTGATTCAGAAAAGCAGCCTGCTGCTAGTTACGCAGCGCCTGTAGTTGATAAAACTTGTCGATTTTTCCCAGAAAAGAAATACCTAAACTTTTTTTTTGGAAAAGTTCCCTTCGTTTTAAACCGTACCTGTAGTGTACGTACAGCAGTGCACAATAGATCGAAATCTGAGGAGAGTTTGGCAGAAAAAAAAACTTATTTGGAGGTATGCCCCCGCAGCGCTCAAGTCGTCTCTGGGTCCGCGCTTTAACCCTCGCCCGCACATGGGGGGGGGGGGTGGTTGCCACCCCCCCCCCCCCAGGCAGTCTTTCTGCTCTGCCTCTGCACTCAACATTTTTAGAGCTAGAAGGCTGATTTTTCGTATAGCTGCTCGCCTATCCTTTCTTGATGTCCACTGAAAATTTCAAGTTTCTGTGATTTTTGGTTTCGGAGATATGACCTTGTTTTTCAGGTCATGTCATGACCCAAATGGCCAATTCTCAACATCTTGCGTTTGCCATGGGCCTTGTGAGCTTTTGACACCCTGATTTCGGCCTTTTTTGCCAGTCTTACCTCCCACCTATCATGGAACATGTTGTTCGACGATGTACAGGAGTCAAGGTCAGTGTCAAGGTCAACCTAGGTCATCTAAGATAATTGCGTTTTAGGCAAGCTGAATTTACTTTTTGTGAAGTTTTTTGACTGCATTTTTGGTAAAAGCTTCTCAGATCATGATTTCATGTAATATGGACCCAAAAACAATCGGTGCACACATCAGTATACACACAGACACACACAGACATACAAACACATATAATTGACCTTGACCTAACTTGACCTGAAATGACCTCAGCAGCAAAATTCTGGTCGGATAGTGTGACAAAGAGGTTTTAGCTGGCTTGGCACCAGAAAACAGCATCGTCATCGGTATTTGATAAGCAGCGCACTTGATATCCAACGGTGACCCAAAACAGCAACATTTTTTAGTTTGACCTGACCTGGAAGGTCAATGACTGACCTGAGAAGGTAAAACTGGGTATCATTGGATTCGTCTCTTCCCAAAGAATCTTTTTGGTCTTTACTGCTAAGCTCTATCTCCAACAGGAACGAAATGGCGCGGGGGGGGGGGGGGTGGCAACCACCCCCCCCCCATGTGCGTTCTAGGATGGGAAAATGGCATGTGCGGGCGAGGGTTAACCCTCGCCCTGGCAGGAGGGTTTAACCCTGGATAGCAACAAAAGTCAATCTTTAGGTCCAAGTAATTTCCTTTCGCATAATTTTCTTCCGATCAGTTTACTACTGAGATCACGGTGGTCAAACCCATGCAGTAATTTTTCCCGATTTTGACAATATTTCACAAAGAAGCGTGTAGGCAACTCTACGTAGTACGCATTCATAGCTTTTTCAAACTCCTTTCGTTAGTAGGTCCTCAGGCTAGAACTCAAGTAAACGGTTTGACGTAGAGAGGGCAAAATCGCCAGAATACGCATTTTGATGAAAAAAAAACTGATCAGCTACAACCAGTAAAACGCCTTTTAGGCGGAGAACGAGCGAGCGAGATAGTGAGCCCTGCACGTGCGGAAGGGCGAGAGTAGGTACCAACCTCCAACGGGCTTGTGCAAAGCACCCTTCTAACCGGTCGCTAGCGGTGTAACAAATTTGAACGCAATCGGCCCAGCCGTTCCTGAGATCTGGAAGCGGCATTCTGCACGTGCGCACGTGCAAACGGGGTCCAAACTGACTTTTGCACGGCACCCTACTAACTGGTCCCCAACCGTACCTATACCAAATTTGAGGGCAATCGGCTCAGCCGTTCTCGAGATCTAGAAGCGCCCCCTGCATGTGCGCACGTGCAGTAGCACCTTAACTGCAACACATTAGAATGCATTGCCTGGTGGGTGCCTACTGCCTATCCTGTATGCCAAGTTTCAGCGAAATCGCCCCAGTAATTACCGAGTTATTGAAATGGAAACAAATTTGGCACCTCTTCTTTTCTGTATTTTGCACGTGCAGTAGGGGTCACTCACATAGATCAAGAGTATCCGACCTTTGGTATGAGGGATGCAGCTACCCTACAAAAATAACCGCAAGACAATCGCCCTTAACCCGCGCCCCACTGGGGGGGGGGCTATTTATAGCCCCCCCTCCCGTTTTTCTACAATAACTTCCAAACCGCTTGACGAATCGACGCCAAACTTTCAGTACCTTCGGCTGCATCAATTTGACACCTTGTGTCAAAATTTGAACTTCGTAGCTACCATAGGTCGGCCAGAAATGACGTCAGAGTGACGTCATGTTCGTCCGATTTCGACGCAAAACATTGAACCACGGCAATCGCTCCCAAGAGCTCAGTTTTTAAGCTAGATCCAATTTCTTTGCATTAAAGGACTCAGAATTGACCGCGCTATCAAACTGCTATCTCGGATTTTCAAAATTTTGAAAATTTCGAAAATTTTATATAATAATATTCAAAATTTATATTTTTATATTTTTTTCAAAAAGTTTTTGACTTTTCGGAAAAACCGGAATATATGTGACAGAACGCATGATTATGACTAACTCTAGCAAGTTTTAGCTAAATATCTTCAAAAATGGCCAAGTTATACGCATTATTGCAAAAAATTCACAATTATTTATTTTTCAAATCAATTTTTCAGTACGTATTTGGCATCGTACACCAATATAAATGGCACCATCGTGTTCCTGAGCTCAAACTGCATCCAATAGACACCTTTTTTGTTGAAAAATTTCAACTTCAAAATTTGACCTTTTTTGACCTGAAAGTGACCTGACCTAAGCTAATTTCGACTCAAAATGACCTTGAATGACACACACGACATCAAATTCGAAATGTATGGCCTAAATGGACCATAAAACATGTGTCACGTGACCGACGCATGATATAATATTTTCGTGACCTGTGATGACCTGACCCTGACCTGAAAATCAAAGTACAAGTTTGGTACCCTCAAGGTATCTAGAGCATCTGTTCACGAGTGTGGAAACCAAAAATGAGCCTGATCTGACTTGTAAGACGGCGGCCAGAGCCCAAAATGTGAACAAGCCAAAGTGCTAATAATTTTTACTTTGACCTGACCTGTGACGTCATCGGTGACCTCGAGGTTAATGAAATTAGGTTTCGCTCGACAGTTTTTCCGGGGCTATCAGACGCCGTTTGAATTTTGACGATCGGCCCAGTAGTTTCGGAGTTAGGAGGGGGGGCTATGAATAGCCCCCCCCCCCCCCCCAGTAGGGCGTGTTATACACAGACCCCAGTGGGGCGCGGGTTAAGCAGCTGCTGAGATATGAGCCTCTCAAAATTACTACTTTTGCAAAACAGCTTGAACACCCTTGACTTCTCACGTGGCATGGCCACGACGGTCACTGAGATGTTTTAAAAGTAGTCAATTACCGGGTAGAAGGGATGGGACTACCCAGCAAAAAAAGACCGCAGGCCAATCGGTCTAGCGGTTGCTGAGATATAAGCCTCTCAAAAGCGTTACAGGCCGGGCCGGGCCGCTCAAACTGATATTTTCCCGTTATATTGAAAAGACTCACTTCGCTCGTTGCGCTCGCTCGCTCGTAACTATTAATTCCCTACCAAGGTATAGCAATCGTTCTTCTCATCTTCGCGTATATCAATCTTCAAAACGCGTTGAATAAATTCAAATTTGACATTTTAATGTTTTTAAGTAAAACATTAGAGTTTGCTTTAGGTGAAGGTCATGACCTGAACGAAAAAGGTCATGTGGCACATCAATGACGTTTTAAATGTTTTTCATCACTTCTATGAAACATCAATCAATACAAGCTGAACATGCTCACTATAACGTCCGCTATTACGAGTACAATCACTACTCTTTAAAAAAAAAAACAACCAATTACCCTACAATCCGAATTTACGCAATTCACATCACGAAAACCCATCACCATCTTTCTGTCACGTTTAAAGTCCGCGCGGCAAGCGGCTGTCAGCATCAACCAATCAGCGAGCAGTGTGCCGGTTTCTCGTGCGCTGATTGGCTGATGTACCGGCCAGGTGTTTAGCGTTCAACACCTGGTAGGGAACAGCTGTGCGGCGAGGCGGGCGGCGAGTCAGTAGGGCGGTGGAGGTCGGAGGGAGAGGTTGTGCTGATCGACGCTCTGTGAAAGCTAGAGATTGAGACTGAGACAGAGAGAGAGAGAGAGAGGAAGTGAGAGATACATCTTCTGGTGGAGAAAGCAGAGGAGGCGGCTGACAAAAAGGAGATAAACGGAGAAAGGTGAGTTGAGTTGAGTTTGTGAGTGGTGAGTTTCTGTTGAGTTCGGTTCGTTTCAGTTTGTATTGACTATGATGCTCAGTTTGATGTATTGAGCTTGTGTTGAATTTGTGTTCGGTTTGGTTGAGTTTGTATCTTCTTTTGAGCTTGTGTGAAGTTCAGTTCAGGTTTGTGGACTGTTTCAGTTCGGTCGGGTTCGTAATATTTTGTTGGGCAAACTAGGCGGCGGGAATCAAAATATGGAGGCATCAAAATATTGATTCTAGTGGGCGGAGCTTTGACCATATATGGGCATACGTGCAGACCATCACAGAAACGTCAATTATTCAGCAACCGGCTATAATTTCAAAATAGTTTCTTCACAAAATGAAGAGCAACGTTGAAGCTACCCGCCAGGCACGAAACAATAGCCCTAACCTCTTTGGTTAGTTTAGGAAAGCGTCTTGAAAATAATCAAGATATTGATTCATCACGGCGGCTAATCCCGGCAAGAATCAATATTTTGATTCCACAAACAGCTGGCTAATCATTATTTTGATTCTGAAATCAGCTGGTTTATCAATATATTGATTCTGCGAACTGACTTTCTGCAGACGTACTTCACCCTTTAAATTGATTTATGGGATGTTTCTTGTGTGCAAATAATGCAAATTCAATAAATTCATGAAGATATTATCAGCACAGGATCGTGTAATTTTTTTCTAGACCTTATTCCCACGGTAGACCAGGGATTTTCAGCTCTCACCCTGGCTCCCTGCTCAAAGCTGCAAGCCTTCGAGGGAATGCGTGAAGGGAGCCGTGCTGACCTTTGTATAGGGGTTGTACTGAGTCGGAGCCGGAACCGAAGCCCGACCATTTTACTCGGAGCCGGAGCCGGAGCTGGAGCCGATTTTTTCCTCCGGAGCCGAAGCCGTCTGACATTTTCACGGCTCCACATCCCTGCTTTGTAGCATTGATTTTGAGTAAAAAAAAAGTTAACTTATCGTCTTTCACGTGTTCATGAATGTGTTTCTACGCATCTGTATCCCGTCCCATTTCTGTGGAGTACAGTAGGAGATATTTCGCCGAACAATATACTCAAGCCCGTTGCACAAATTGCACAATTTGAATGAAAATATGATACACGGATGTATTTGCATTCGCAAATAATACGAGGATATTCATAACACATTTCACAACGATCCCTGCAATTGCCACATATTTGCCATCACAAAGCCCTGTCGTTGATGCTCACATCCCATGCAAAGCAATACTCACTTTTAGAACACGTCTCTTATTCAATATGGCTACGTATTTGCAAAACATGCAGTTAATAATATTTGAAACTGAGACCTAACCAATAAGACATACCGTGGACAGGTGAGAAAAAAACAAATAAACGTCTGGAGAATGACCTCAACGTCTCGATGTTGCCTAATTACAAACAGCAATTTTCGGTTTCGAATCAAATACATGAAATAAATATAAACAAAATTTGTACAGATACACTCAATATAGGGTTTATGATTAGCACGGCTACCTAAAACATCAATCCTGTCAGGTTGAGCCACTTATGTCCACACCCAAAGCAGGTCGCTTTGGAACACCACAAGATCCCATATTACCACCGAAAACGGTCACCAATTGGTCTACTGATCAGCATCTTCAGAACATTCTCGACCGAAAAGCTATCAGTCCTGTCTGTGTTTTGGTTCGCTTCATCTGGGCTATGCGCACGTTTTTCTACTCCGGTTCTAGGGACGAGATAGCAGTCATCACGCGCTGCACCAGCTCGTTCTTTGACAGGTTGGTGACGCTGTCGTCATCCGGCAGGATAAACACGTGGCGCATTTTACCTTCGGCCCCGCCAGCCACATACACACTTCCTTACGTCATATTGTTTCTCGCCACGAGATCAAAGTTCAAAAGGTCGTGATGTAGGTAGTCTCCGCCCAGCCCGAGTCAGGTACTCCGCCGGTTGGTCGGGTGCGGCCAGGTCCGCGCAACGCCGCCCTACTTCGGTCGACGCTCTGGTTGACAGGGATGGCGTTGTCATACAGTTGCCTGTCGACTGAACAGCGATTCAAGACGCCATCCTTGGCCCTCTGAAGCCGATCCCCGCAACGACCAGTGTTTGATCCTTGGTTGACCTGCAGCAAACAACAGAACACAATAATCAGGACATTTGTGGACAATAAATTAGGAAACTATATGTGTTATTATTCCCCTTGTTCAGCAACTATTAATTTTAGAATGTATTTAATAAAAAATTAAATACTTAATGTCACTTAAATTTCCACTGAACGCCACCAGGTGCGCCAACAACTGTCATCTCATGCAATTATATAAATTCTGCCAAAAAAGTAGATCTGAGGCCAGTTGTACCAACAGAAAAATAGGTGGCTGCTGGATTTTTTTTTTTTTTGTCTAAAAGTTACTTCACATACAGAGCATGAACGGTACAGCCCTATCCTTTTACGTGCCCATCATGTTAACGCTCCATATGTGAAGCAGTCTTTAAGCAAAAAATTCCAGCAGGCAGCTATTTGTGTTGATAAAACTGGCCTCTAAAATTAACTTTGGCATGGACAATCCTGAAAATTAACTATCCAGCATTCCCTGGACTGCCGTACATTAGACACATAATTTTCTTGAAGATCACGCATAATGTAAATATGGCTTACACCATTCAGCAACTTGCTTTTGTTACACTTAAAGTAAGCACCATTAAATATGTAGCAAAAATCGGCGAAGCAATTACAAGCCAAGCATACATACCTACTATTTAGATAAGGCAAACACGAACATGCACTACGACCTTTCAATCTTAACTCGGAACAAGTCAATAACCTAATTGCCATTAAAAATTTAAATGCTACAAATTAAAGTTGTAGCAACAATTGGGTGAGTGAGACACAAGCAGAGGCTAAAACATCCAAATTATGTAAAATACTGGACATGCACTGCCCCCATTTCATGAGTCCACCCAACAATTCTATCATGTGAGACAAAACATTAGGCTTCTTGTAACTAATTTATACCCTAACTTTTAAAGGACATCATATTTCACTGAAATACTACACCTAAGACATCATTTTCAAAAAAATATAGCTTAAAAAGACAATAGAAGAGTGAGAAGGCGTCCCGCGCCGCTGACGTCGCTACCGCGCCATGTTCCTAAAACCATCTCTTAAAACGAGTCTTCGGTAAGAAACGTTAAGATCACATGCCTGAAATTGAAAAACACACTTCAAAGTATCTTAAAATATGATCCATTGTTACTTACACTTCAGAAAAGGTCGCTTAGACAAAATAAAACCGGGAGCACTACGTTGCATCCACACACCCACGACGCCGGCGCGAAATGGCGGGAACCGGAAATCGTGGCTAGATACAAAGAAAAAGAATATTTCTTATAAATGAATTATACAACTAAATAACGCATTTTTTATTTTCTTTTAGACAAAATTATGAAAAAATTACAAAGGCTCGTCGTTAATGATAAACAGAGCAAGTTTTAACAGCACGTTTTTGTTGAATTATGGCGGCGAAATCTTTATGCCATTCGTAAAGGTACGCGCGACAAACGGCTGATAGCCATGCAGCGAAAAATTGAAGCGGGGAAGTTTTTTGTTTTGACTTGTCAAAAAATCTCGCCGTCATGGGGGTTATTTCCGCCGTAACGGGTCGTCTGAAGGTGGGAATGTCCCAAATTGAATCAAAATATTGATTCTATGCCCATATATGGTCAAAGCTCCGCCCACTAGAATCAATATTTTGATGCCTCCATATTTTGATTCCCGCCGCCTAGTTTGCCCAACTGAACACTTCCCGCGGTATTTTATGCTTCGAAGAATGTAAATTGTACGACGTATACGAGTCGTTAGACTGTAAGTGAAGTTCGCTGTCTGTTGAACTGTGTGACTCGTGACTCTTTTGACTCAGTTTTGCTTCTGTCGTTGTACTATGACTCTAATGACTCAGTGAGTGGTAGTGGTGGCACCATGTGTCTATGACTTGACTCCGAGTCACAAATGTGAATCGCTATGTACCAATTTGTTGTAAGATAGCTAGAAACTCCTTCAACCATAGGACTCAGCTACTCACCAATGTCCAATGACTCACTCTGTTAGTCAGCCATGGCTATGCCCCTCCCCCCCCCCCACCCCACCCCATCCGACTGCAGCTGTGTACCCATATTACCCCTCACCCCCTCGCCGCCCCCCACAGCTGTGGCAGCTGTAAGCTCCCCCAAACCCACCCCACCCACTCCCGTCCCTTCCTCTTTGTCCAAGTGTCCCCTGTCCCGCTGTCCCACTCTAACCCACTTCGTCCCGACACTCCACTGTCCCAATACTGTACCCCGTGTATATCTCTCTTTCCGATTCCTATTCTTTCGCTACTTACTACTCATCACTCGCTTATTCCCATTAACATCTCGCGATTCCCGCAACCATAAACAATGCAACATCCAAATTCATATCTTTATTCAAATTTCCCACAACGCTTAACTTACAACCCTTCTCCTTAGCTCGTAACTCCCTCAAAACTTCTATAATTCCAACCTCCTACATTTTACAACTCCAAACTTCAACTCTTCAACAGCTCCAACAACTCCAACTCCCCAAACTCCGGGCTTTATCCCTCACTCATACACCGGCTTTGTATAGATTATAGATCACTACTTTCCTCCACTACTCCATTCGTCCTTCCATATCCTGGCTTCAGCGACCTTTCCTCAGGCTCTCTGTAGTGACCTCTTTCCGGATCTCCCAATACTCTTGCATCCTTCCCTCTTTTGTATAATTTTAGCTCGAAGGTTTGCATGGACGGATTGACAGAGCCGGAGCCTAGCTTGCAAGCTAAGCAGAGCTTGTTGGGTAGACCCTGGCCCCTACCGTCCGATCGCGCAATTCCGGGTAACGGGAGAATTTAGATACCAAAGAGTAACGTTCTCTTCAGAGTCGGACACGGCCTGTTCTCTCTGTCTTGACTCATTCGCGCTCTGTCTTATGAGACACCTTTCCTTTACTGAGACATCTGCCCTATTCCTTGTGACTCATGTAGCTTGTGACCTGAGACCAGTGGCGTAGACAGGGGGGGGGCCATGGGGGCCATGGCCCCCCCTTTTCGCCTAGCCGCCCAGATGGCGCCCCAAGTAGCGCCAACTAGGCTGATGCCGTTTTACTGAGGGAACATGAAATAAAAAGTGAAATGCAAGCAGGGATCGAACTTAATATCTCTTTGGGGGGTACCTGGACACTCCCAATGTTCTCCAGGGCACCCCCAACGAGGACCTGAACCCCAATGTTGAAGGGCGCCCCTCCGGAAACCAGAGCATTCCAAACCCCAGGGTCGATGGCGCCCATTAAAAGCCACTGGCGCCTACCTGAACGGAGACTACAGCTGCCCCATCTAAGATCGATGGCGCCCCCCTGAAACCAATGGCGCCCCTCTAGAGCACCGGCACCCCATCCGAGACGCCACTTGATACTACAGTCGCCCCATCCGAGACGCCCCTTGAGACTACAGTCGCCCCATCCAAGCTGAATGGCGCCCCTCCATAGCGTCCGGCGCACTGCTGAAGGCAACGGTGGCTCCATCCAAGCCCAATGGCGCCCCTCAGCGCCCTTCTGAAGATCACAGTCGCCCCATCCAAGGTCGCTGGCACCCCTCATGGCGCCCACCTGAACGGGGACTTCAGTCGTCCCATCCAAGATCGATGGCGCCCCTTTGAAACCACTGGTGCCACTCTGAACGTCACAGTCGGACCATCACAATGGCGCAATGGCGCCCATCTCTGGTGATGCCGCCCCTCGGCACGGTGCCGCTTCCTAATGTCATGCCATTGCCGACCCTTCACCACGGTTGCCCCCTCAAAATCAGGGCGGAATCCTAACTGAAATCTGAGAGCGAACGATAATTATAAGCACAATCATAAGCAATTCAATTGTGCATCTTTTGCTTGCGGAAGGTCGCAACCGGTATCCAAACCAAGGTACCTATAAGAAACATCAAAACTAGGGTGACTTGACTTGGTGTGTTGTCATGTTCAAGTCGTTCCTCGATTCAGATTTAGGCAGTTAGTTGCAGTGTTAATCCTACACACGTGCGGTCTGAGGTTCTAAGCACGGCCACCCCGGTCGACCGCAGGCCGCAGCCCACAGGTCAGTTTGTAGGTATCAGTGAGTGAACCTGGAGACAACTTCTTGCAAATAATGTGTCCATGGTTGATCAACGTATATTTTACCGTCTCGCATTCGCATACATGCGTCTTATAAAAATGTTCGTAGCCTGAGTTCGTTTACTATATCGTGCTTAACCCGCGCCGTGCTGGTGGTCTGAGTTTTCTGAGGAGTGCTGGGGGGGGGGGGGCGTTTTCACGCCCGCTGTCTAACTCGGCTCCTGGGCAGTGGGCCATGTAGCGACACGCAGTAAGTGACTTCGAAGGAGCGTAAAAATAATGAGGGAAATATATAAATAAGGTCATTTGTAGGTCAGAGGCCAGTTTTACTAACAGAAAAGTAGCCGCCTGCCAGAATTTTTTTACTAGGCCACTTCACATACGGTAAAGCCCTATCCGCTTACGTGCCCATCGCATTTACGCTCCGTATGTGAAACGGTCTTTAGGCAAACAATTCCGGCAGGCGGCAATTTTTCTGTTGGTAAAACTGGTCTCTAGTCAAAGGTCAGGTCGCCAGAGATCATCAAAAAGCAAATTTTGCATATTTCAACATTTTTGAAAAACCGGCGCATAACTTGGGAACCAATACAGCTACGGCGCCGCAGAACAGCGCATTCCATAGCCCTTTTAGCGGTCTTTCTTGAATTTGTCCTCTGATTTGACCTCAGGTCATTAGTTTAGCCGCCAGATGGCAAAAACTCCAAAAATAGCCGTTCTTGCGATGTTTTTCGGTAATAACTTTTGGCGTAAGAGTCACGATATTATTTTTCCCAGCATCGTGTTCCTCTCGTCGAGCCGCGTCAATTTAACTATAATTTGATCTTGAAAAGTCATTCGGAAAATTTGACCCCAGGTCAAGGTCATGACGTGACCGAAATAGGTCATGTTGCATATCCGTCGATCCGTATCGTTGAGCTGAACACACCTGAGGTGTTTTCACCGGTCTAGCATGTTCCTATCAAAAGTTATTGTCAAAAAACTGCCGGGGACCTTTCATTACCTGAGACGACCTCAGGGGCACACAGAGGGGTCATGGGTGCAAATTTTCTTATTCAGTGTGTTGTGTTTACCCATAAGCCGATGTTTGAGAGTGTTTAGAACGATGTACGTCCAAAAGAGGCGCATTTAAATTTTCTCCCGTTGACTTTACCTATAATGGGGAGGTCGCAAATTGACCTGACCTTAGGTCACAGATATCGAAATACAACGAAATACATCTTATACATACCTACCTACTTTTACTCTTATCAATCGCTGAAAGTTTCAAAGCGATCCTTCATTCGGTGTAGCTATAGCGAGCATTGAAACTTGTTCCATGAGATAAGGTGATAAGGTCACTTGAGACCTGGTGACCTGACCTTGAAAGAACCGTGTTTGAAATTTTCACATGTGCAGAAAGGGTGTATAAACAGATGTGCCAAAAGCGGCGGCGCGCAGCGCCGCCGTTTTTAAGATCTTCGCGAAACACCTGAGTGGGGGGGGGGGGTAAAAACGCCCCCCCCCCCTAGCACGGCGCGGTATCCCTCAAGATGAAGACTTAATGGATTAAAAAAAAACTGGACTGCAGATTGCTTTCAATGGATGTTATGAAAACCCAGCGAAACCTGGCTCTTACACTCGTATTTCGGAACACCTATTAATTCAGGCATAAACAAAACGTTGACGTTACATTTTAGACTGACACCTCTGTCACTAGCTGACAATGGCGCCCCACTCAAGGGAAAAAGTCGCCCCCCGCGAGCACCATGGCCCCCCCTTTTGCTGATTTCTGGCTACGCCACTGCCTGAGACATCTACCTTTATGAGACATTTCCCGAGATAACTTGCCTCTCCTCTGAGACAACTGCCCCGTCTCTCTCCTGACCCATATGCGCCTTGTCTTGTGAGACATCTTTCCTGTCTCCCGAGACATCTGCCCTGAGACATCTGCCCTGTCTCCTCTGAGGCTCTGACCCATCTGCCCTGCCTGATGCCTCTCCTAACCCATCTGCGATGTGTCTCGTAATACCCCTTCTGTCTCCTGAGACACCTTCTCTGTCTCCCGAGACACCTTCTCTGTCTCCCGAGACATCTTCTCCGTCTCCCCGAGACATCTATATGAGACACCTTCCCTGTCTCCGGACACATCTGCCCTGAGACACCTCCTCTGTCTCCTGAGACATCTTTCCTGTCTCGGGACACATCTGTCCCCGTCTCTCCCTGACCCATCTGCCGCCAGCCGACTGTTTCTCCGAAAGCCAGCTGTCTCACCTGAGGGCCCCCTTCTCCCGCCGACCACCTGCCGTGTAAGGAGGTATCCCGCACCTGGTCCTGGTATCACCCCCCGAGACGCTCTGCCCACCCCTCTGCCTCTCTCCCTCCGCTCGACTTCCGTCTCTCTCTCTCTCCCCCTCTCTGCTCCTATGCGTCTTGCTTCTGTTGCTTTACAGGTTATTTTATTTCGTTTCTCAGTCTTTTTTTTTGGTGTCTTTGTCAGTGTTCTATTTTGTCGGTGTCTTGTGTCTTTAGTCTCTGTCTCTGTCTGGATCTCTCTCTCTCTCTCTCTCTCTCTCTCTCTCTCTCTCTCTCTTTCTCTCCCTTCCTCCCTCCACCCTGCCTGTGTGACTGTATCTACCGTGTGACCGGTGTGACGATGTGACAGCTGTCTCTGTATCTGCCGTGTGTCAATATTACAGCTGTCACACCTCACTGTGACAGCCCGTGTCACACTTTGTGACGTTACCTGTGACAGACCAGACACCTGTGGCTGGCGAGACTATTTGGTCCGCAGACCAGGGACCATTTGGTCCGCAGACCAGGGACCATATGGTCCGCATAGCCTGGTCTCTGTTACACCTTTTTGCACTCAAAATAGGCATCTTTTCATTCAATTTCGGCGAATTGCATTCAATTTTAGCGACCTCTCATTTGCTTCGAATAGAGAGATCGCTAAAATTGAATGCAATTCGCCGAAATTGAATGAAAAGATGCCTATTTTGAGTGCAAAAAGGTGTAGTCTGGCAGTGCGGGCCACTGTATACTCCGGGCACACTAAAACGCGGACAATACTGTTTATTCGCGCGATTATTACAAGCGCGATTATTCGCGCTTGTCCTCTGGTGAAAGACAGTCTAGTTAGTCTCCTAGTCTAATTTAGTCGAGTCCTAGTCCAGCGAGTCTTCTAGTAACTAGCATAGTCTTCTTTGGACGCAAAATGGCCATCGTAGTTTGAGTTGGCGAGCAATAAAGCCCTAATGAATAACCAAACAATTACCACCAAAACGTTTTCAAGAACTTCAGCATTTCAGTCTTCTAAATAGTTATATAGTAACAATGTTGTCCATGCTATGGGCGGCGATTCCCTGAACCGTTACCCGGTGCCTGTAGCCAACCATACCATATCCCCCTCTTGTGATAATTACTACGACAAGGCCGTCCCACTCCTGGCGAGCACAGCTCACACCTGCCAAATTGGACTCCGCAGGTGGGGGATATGGTGATGACCTAATTCACACTCCGCGTGTGAGGGCTGTGGTGTCGGGCCTCGGGTGACTTAGACGCGTTCATGACGAGAGGGATGTAAATATGTTTATAGATCTTTTGGTTTATATCTTTGGTTTTCGGTCGAGTTAGTGGACGGGGAAGGGCCAAGCCTAGACAACAAATTGCTACTTATGATCATTTCAACTTCCGCGTTCATATCCCAAATTTCCCTATTTTCAGTATTTTCCACCAATCTACTCTTTTTTATCAATCCCCTAATCCCCTCCCACACAAGACGCCTTTTAAACACCCCCCACCCCCTCAGTGCCTCCTTTCTACTCACTTCCGCCTACCTAGTTTGAGAACCCCAGCCGGCGGTGAGTTGAGAGCCTCCGGCCGCCCAGCGCACACCTGTTCACTGTGGAATGCTTGAAGTGAAGCCGCCTAGAGCTGCGCACGGCTCGGGCGGGTTCGGTCGGCGCCGGGTAGAGCTGTGCACGGACGGTGGGACGGTTCACTCGGCGCCAGTCCAGACAGCAGCGGCGCTGGGGGAAAGGGAGGGAGGAGAGGGGTTGTACAGCAGGTGTGCGGGGAGGGAGGGGAGGGGGGGGGGTTGTAGGCCGGCAGACCGGAGTTGGATGGTTTGATAAAGATGATAACGGCTATTGCAGCTGTAAAACTGCCCAGCTGCGACGGGCGAACACATCCGGAAGTGCTGGCGAGTTACCGTTTGTGAACTTCTTGTAAACGCGTTGAGACGTTTTGGAGGGAGTCTTGTAGGACAGGCTATGGTGTGGCTTTATTCAATCGTGATCCACGGTTTACAAGCTTGAAGAAGAGTCTTACAGCGTTATGAAATCTCTCGGGTGATTTGATGGCCGTTTTCTGATCTTTTCCTTTACACTTCCATTATATCATTTTTATCACTCCCCACCATTCCCCTTACTATTTCCCATCATTTCCTTACCATTCTTTCACTACGCACACATAATTCTCTCAACATCTTAACCATTTTCTACCATTTCGTCTCACATAGTACTCAACCAATCCACATCCTCCCCTGCCATTCCTCACCCTCCCCCCCCCCCTCCCCAGCAGCGCCGGTGTCCAGCCCCAGTCCAGGTGTGAGTCCAATGATAAACAAGGTAGTGGCGCCAGTCAGGCGGCCGCCGCCGCCGCCCGCCCGCCCGCCCGGCTCCGGCTCCGGCGGCGGCGGCGGCTCCGGGCTGGCGGGGAATGAGACAGGTGCGCCACCGCCACTGGGGGGGGGGGGGGAGGGGGGAGGGAGGTGTTGAGCCGTAGAGGATGGGTATTGGTTACTGAGTTAGGTAGTGAAGTGTGTGGTTTAGGTAGTGTGAGGTTACATGCGTGGGGTTTACTTGGTGAGATACTTTTCAGTAAAGAAGGCAAGAATGAGGCCATATGAGTCCTCTTTTTTTCGGCAAGCATAATTAATTCGTTACTTTTTTTTAAAACAAAATTGAACAGTGGTACGCAACCAGTACAAAACACTCGATGACTATTTCGGAATTTCCGATTAGGGACCTATGACCACAAACGGATGCCCCGTCCCCGCCACATTCTTATCTTTCCTGCTGTATTCTTCCCCTCTTTCTCCTTCCTTTTTTTGCACATCCGCCGTCCCCGGACGATACAACAGCACTATCAGAAGAGGAAACGGCACAGGGAGGATAGAGGATGGGACGGTGGAGAGAGAGAGAGAGGAGGAGGAGGAGGAGGAGGGAGAGAGGGAGGGGAGGGCCATTGAGAATGTTTTCACAGCTGCTGGTGTCAGGGATAGGGTTGGGGGTGGGGGGGGGGGGCGCAGAGACAGCAACTGACGCCACTCAGAGGGGGTCCGCTCTCACCTCAGAAAGAGAGAGAGAGAGAGAGAGAGAGAGAGAGAGAGAGAGAGAGAGAGAGAGAGAGAGAGAGAGAGAGAGAGAGAGGGAGGGAGAGAGAGAGAGGAGACAAAATTATTGTGTATGCTAGTTTGAACTGTGAAGCTAGAGGTCAAGAATGACATGGAGGTTAAAATGGACGCTTTTTGGTAGTTATTGGCGGTAAGCAATAACTTATTGCTTACAGACTTACCCACCGCTAAGAAACCAATTAACCTTCGTATAAACCCAAAAACACGCAAAAGTCAAAGACGGTCTCCCCCCCCCTCCCCTGAGGACAGCTCTCTCTCTAGCTGAGTCATCCATCCGTCTACCATAACCTCGCGTGCTGGCTGGAGAGCGATGGCACACCTGAGCGCTAATGACTCACTGTATGCTAGCAGTATATCGCTTGTACTCAAACATGTGAAGGCCTACTCGTATATTAAAGCTGACAAAATTCGAAAAATGGAATTTTATTATTGTATATTCTCGGAAATATCATGACAACATAAAATTAATATGTAACGAAACCAAGCGCCGTTTCTTCAATTGGTCTCTATTTCATCACATGGATCCCAATTTCACCCGATAATCCCCGTGTGTATTTGCCCCTCACCTCACCTCCCCTCCCCTCTACCCATCGATGCATGTCGCCCAGTGCGCCAGATGCGCCGCAGCCGCGCCGTGCTCGTCTACCACCTGTGCGCGCCGGTTGAATCACCGCCATATGCGCCACGATCGCCTCACAGCCGGCGTGGCGCGCTAATTGCGCCGGGTTGGCCGCCAACAGGTGCGCCGAATGTGACGCAGCGGCGACAGATGGCGGGAGAGAGGGAGGGAGGAGGGGAGCGGGAGTGACCGTACTGCTGGAATTGGGTCAGAGATGGATATAGGGAAATGGGGGATGGTATTTGGATTTAAAAATAAACGCAACAGCGATAAAAAAGGTGAAAGAGAGAAACAGATCGCAACCCAAATGCATATTGCTTCAAGAAATTGAACGCGTAAAACATTACGGTTGACACAAAAGATCCCGTTAATATGCTTCAACTTACGTCACACCCAACATAATTGCTTTGAAATGAAGCTTCATATAGGACAAAGTAGTCCAATAAATACTCGGAAGGAACTGCATAAATTACTACCTCTACGAGTAAGCATGATGGATGGCTATCTTGAAGGAGCGGTTAGACATCTCATCAGTTTTACCATTTGGCCTTTCCTTATGTTATCTGCGACACCTCAAAGAGAGAAATCTGGCAACAGTTGAGAGAGAAATCTGGCAACAGCTGGACAGGTCAAAAGCCGCGATCGGTGGCGAGAGTTGCGCAGATGTGGCGATCCCGGCGCAGCTGCGGCGATTGTAACGCACCTGCTGCCGCTGACCCGGCGACCCAGTGGCCCCGTCACATGACCTGACCGCACGGCTGACCATCTGGTCACGTGACCTAGCCGCACTGCTAACTCTCGGGTCACGCGGTCAGTAAAGGAGCCTCAAATCACACATTTCTTCTTCTGCTTCACTCCCCTTCGGCCACCCAGCACACAAAAATCCCATCATTTCGATGCACATCCTAGAACTATGAGTACTCGACGCTGTGTAAATCCATTCTCCACCCATAGGTAAAGCAACGGTCCTCACATTTCACGTTAGAATTACGACCAGCCGGCATGTGTGTGTGTGTGTGTGTGTGTGTGTGTGTATGAGAGGCTTCCAGGGGTAATCAACCACCACCTGGCGTCTTCGTCATCTGTCTCCACCAGCTGTCTCTTAGGTAACGCCGCCTGTCTGACTCTCCTCTCGGTTACAATATGTCGACAATAACGGCGCACCAGTGGCAGTAACGGCGCACCGCTGGCAGTAACGGCGCATCAGTGGCAGATGGTGCGGCGCGGTGATGGCGATCGTGGCGCGATGCGACAGAAGCGCCGCAGTGTGGTGGAGAGACGGGCGGAATGAGGAAGAAGTGAAGAAGTGGAGGATCGAGAAGATGGTGTTGAAGAAGCGGGGAAAGTGAAGTGAAATGGAATGATGAAGTGTAAGCGTTAAAGAGTGGAAGGGGAAGAAAGATGGAGTGAGTGAAAAGATCAAAGCTGTGAATGTGATGAAGAGCAGCTCAGAGGATAGAAATAGTTGAAGTACGTAAAGTGAAGCAGTGGAAGGATTGGAAAAAGAGAAGCAGTGACTAAGTCATAGTGGAAGAAGAAGTGAGGAGTGGCATAGCAGGACTACTGAAATGCTGAGTGAACCTGGAGATGAGTGATGGGCTGGTGAACATGACGGACGAAGTGCAGGGTCGAGAAGAGCAAAGTACAGCTTGCGCTCTTCGGGTTGATGAAGACCAGCTGCTGATGCGGTTTTAAGCGTCGCTGGTCACGGATAAATTCTACGGCATGTTCTGCTCAAGGGTGACTATTGGATCACTAGAACGTAGAAATATGGCGAGCATTATGGTGAGATGCAGCAAATATTCGGATTTCTATTCACCCGATAGCTTCCGAGCACACAGTCGCAGACTTATTCCGGCAAGGAAAATCAGGCTTATAATTAATCATTACGAGCGAGCGAGCGCAGCGAGCGAAGCGAAGTCTTTTCAATATAACGGAAAAATCTCAGTATGAGCGGCCCGGCCCGGCCCGGCCCGGCCTGTAACGCTTTTGAGAGGCTTATATCTCAGCAACCGCTGGACCGATTGGCCTGCGGTCTTTTTTGTTGGGTAGCCCCATCCCTTCTACCCCGTAATTGACTACTTTTGATACATCTCAGTGACCGTCGTGGCACGTGCCACGTGAAAAGTCAAGGGTGTTCAAGCTGTTTTGCAAAAGTAGTGATTTTGAGAGGCCCATATCTCAGCAGCGGCTTGAGCGATTGTCTTGCGGTCATTTTTATAGGGTAGCTGCATCCCTTCTACCAAAGGTCGGATACTCTTCATCTATGTGAGTGACCCCCACTGCACGTGCAAAATACAACAATAAGAGGTGCCAAATTTGTTCCCATTTCAGTAACTCAGTAATTACTGGGGCGATTTCGCTGAAACTTGGCATACAGGTAGGCACCCACCAGGCAATGCATTCCCATGTGTTGCGGTTAGGGTGCTACTGCACGTGCGCACGTGCAGGGGGCGTTTCCAGATCTCGAGAACGGCTGGGCCGATTGCGCTCAAATTTGGTACACGGTTGGGGACCAGTTAGTAGGGTGCCGTGCAAAAGTCATTTTGGACCCCGTTTGCACGTGCGCACGTGCAGAATGCCGCTTCCAGATCTCAAGAACGGCTGGGCCGATTGCGTTCAAATTTGGCTCACCGCTAGCGACCGGTTAGAAGGGTGCTTTGCGCAAGCCCGTTGGAAGCACCCTCTCGCCCTTCCGCACGTGCAGGGCTCACTATCTCGCTCGCTCGTTCTTCGCCCAAAAGGCGTTTTACTGGTAGGTATCTGAAAAAAATGTTCTCCACGATTCCTAAAGCAGAATATCTGAGTCCCCAGGACACAGAGTATTTCATTCCGCTAATTATCGACGTCGAATTCGTTAAACATTTGACACAATCGGCTGCTTGTGTTTGTTGTAATTTTGTTTTGTGTGGTGGATTGTTGTGCTTCTGGTACATCGGATCCTGGTTGTGTGTGTTCGGTGTTAATTATTGTTTATTGTTTGTAGCTAACTGTTGTGTCAAGTGCACGTACCACTGTTGAAACTCATCTATGTCCCTGAATTTGGTTGCTTTTGCCTGTTTGTGTCTTATGTTTGTTGCTGTTTGTCTGTCACTGGTTTTCGTCTGCTTGACGCTTGGTATCGTGACGCGGACCATGACACGATGTACGACATTTTGCGTTATATTTCTTCCAGCAGTGCCCTATATTTCCACCACCCCAAAACCAATCATTCAATAAGTCACGCCACGTCGTCATCATTATTCTCAAAGCTAACCTCCTCGTCTCTTCTTTCCAGACATGGGTATACCCGAAGAACGCCTGAAGCGGGCCGACTTCGCCAGCAACATGGATGCCGCCATGGAAGCCAAGAGAGCCGCCATGATGTCCACGGCATGCACCGGAGGAGTTGCCGCAACAGCAAGAAGTCCGTTTTCTACGGGCTCTACCACGGACTCGGATGACAGCGTAGAGGTGCGAGTACGGAGCCCGGCGCAACCCAAGTACCGCAAACGCCCTCGTGAAGCTCGTGAGCCGCGCGAGGCGCGTGAGGTTCGTGACCTGCGTGACTCGCGAGATTCACCAGTGAAGACGCAGCTGGATGTGGAGATGGATGCGAAGCTGGAGAGTGATGGCAGCGATTCGGAACGAAGCGAAAGCAACAAGAGATCCGCTGGTGGTCTCTTGGTCCCCAAGAAGCGCTTCAAGAGGGACTACGAAGAAGCTACTAAGAAGGAAGAGCGGAGTGATGCCGAGTCAGACAGCGGACGCGAGAGGGACGAAGAAGCCAAAGTGTCTGGATGTGCTCGGCATCGTCAGGTCGTCTTCGAGTGCGCGAGCTGTCTTGAAGAGGTGGCCAGGAGGTTCGGTTGGCCGGCGCACGCCCTCCGCTCTCCGGCAGCGCCTCCCCCGCTGCCGCTGCCCCTGTCAGTCCTGCCGCCGATGGCGCTACCGTTCTCGCCCTTCGTCGACCCCTTGATGGCCTTCCGTGCGCTGGGAGCCGACCCTCGTCTAACTGCTGGACTCTTGGCGGGAGCGGCACCTCGGCCGGTATCTGCACAGTCGGCAAGGAGACCCTCCCCAACTGTGTCTGTTCAACCTGCAGCTGTACAAGAAGAAGCACCTCTGGATCTCACTCGTCGCACTTCATCATCGTCTTCCACGTCTTCGTCCAACCGCGGCGGAGGCAAGTTCAGCATCGAAAACATCCTCGCGGGAAGAACAGCCTCGACGTCCGAACGTCCCCAGGCACTTCCCGAACGTTCCCAAGCACTTCCTAGCGCTCCTCACCGACCAACTCCCTCGTCTTTGTCCCCTCCGGCACGTGCCGCGGCTCCCTCCAAGAAGCCCTCGCCTGCAGCCTCAGCAGCATCGAGGAGGGTCGTTCTTCCGACAGCTGGCGGCGAAAGACGCGAGCTGGCGAATGAGAGGGAGCGGATGAGGGTGAAACACCTCACCGGAGCGTTCAAGGAGTTGAGCGCCAGCATTGGAGGCATTGCTACTGAGTGTATTGGTACGTCTGGTGTCAAATTCACGAAGGTCGCTATCCTGAGGACGGCTTCGCTGTATATTGGTTATCTGTCGCATCTCTTGTCCGACGGCGCAGGACCTACTGAACAAAAGGTCTACGATCAAATGCGTGCAGCTATTTTGGAGGTCATGACATCCAAAAGTAAAAAGGGCAAAGATGATGACGATGATGATGATGATGAGATGTAGGTGTACCGCGTCGTGGTGGGATTGGATGCGGCCGTCCGTGCCGCGCTGTGATTGGCTGGTGGCTTTTCTCGCTAGACGTGCTCGAGTGGTGATTGGTTTAGGCCGCGAGCCGACAGCTGTGATTGGTGCAATGGGGAGGGGATTCTGCTGTGTTTTGTGACGTATTTTTGCTTGTTGTTATCTTCCGTGATTGAATAATTGTTAAACATTCCGTCGAAAAGTGCTTCCAAAGTGCCTGAAGTGTGGTGACGGCGTTTGTAATGTTATTTTTGACAGTAGAAGATTGTAGTCTTCTGATTGGTCAGCTATGGCTGTAGTGGCAGCTGATTGGCCGGTGGTTCACCGCGGAGATCACTGATTGGTCTACAGTAACCGCGATAGCTGCTGATTGGCTTTTCCCATGATGCATATATGATTGTTTGAATGACGCCAATAATAGTAAAAATATATATTATACTTATGAACATACAAAGCCTATTTCGTGGTATTTATTTTTTTCTTGAGCTGAAATACTAAGGCGATATGAACGAAATGAGAAGGACCGACAAACGGATTACCGAACTCGATGAAAGTAGGAACACGCACAAGGCACATTCATAATAACAACATGATGTTATTGAACCTACAAAGACACACCGAAAAATCAGTCATCACACAATTTGTGATATTTAGACGCGCTAGGTCACAAGATTTACAGTGTACGATGCAATCAGGAACGACTCCGTAACAACCTACGTTACTTTCTGCATTTTTTTACGCTTATCTGCAAAATCCTTAGTCAAAATACCTAACCCTGTTATTTTCCCTACACTATGGTACCCGCAAGATCACAAATTTTCATTTATCATGGTTGTCCCTCATTTTGTGTCTCATAGTCATAGCTATACCCTGGCTGCCATGAATCCTTCTAGGAAGGCTTCTTTCCTGCAAATGCGACACATCCAGAAACCGTCTCTCTCTCTCTCTCTCTCTCTCTCTCTCTCTCTCTCTCTCTCTCTCTCTCTCTCTCTCTCTCTCTCTCTCTCTCTCTATCTCTCTGTCCCTGTCTGTCTCTCTCTCACTCACTCACCCCATCTCTAACTCTCATATACCTCCCCCTCATAGCCACACCCCTACCCTCCTCAGCCTTCCCCATGACTCCTCTTTCCTCCCCCTCCCCACCCCGCTGCGGTCACCACATATCAATCCGACGATCTCTGCAAGGCCGATGGAAACCGGTCTTTGGCGCCAGCCAGACCGACCGCTGATCATTTTTACAGACCGCTGGCGCCAGCATTACACGGATTAGGGGGGAGGGGGGGGGGAGTGCAGGTGGTGCACGGAAAAGGAAGGAGCTGGGGGTGAGGAGGGGAGGGGTTGTTTGATGGAGGAAGCTATGTGGCGGGCGGTTTTGGCTACTGTCAGTGGCGGCGGAACACCTTCGATTAAGGGGGGGGGGGGCACTGGCTGCCGTTAACTAAGCCCAGTGTCTAAAGCCTAGACAAATACAGACGTGGATGCAACAATATTGGCGACGAGGCAACTTTAAGTTCAAGCTCTAAAATACGTTGAGCCTCTGCTACTCAGTCGAAAAAGCCCCGCGCAGCCATGGCCTCGCCCGCGCTGGAATTGCCGCAATTCGACGTATCTCGCCCTGACGAGTGGCCAGGATGGCTCCGTAGGTTGGAAAATATGTGTCTGGCGATGGATGTGTCAAATCCAGTCAGAAAAAAGGCATACCTCCTGCATTTTGCTGGTCCAGCAGTCTTTGACTTGCACGAATCCCTGCCTATGCCTCAGGCCGCAGAGCCCACCGATCAGGGGGACCCAGCAGCAGCCCAAGAGCAGAGGCAGCTGGATCCATATCAACTGATATGCAAACAACTCAGTGACTATTTCGTGCCACAGAAAAACGTTGACTACGAATGCGATGTTTTTCGCCAAGCCGTGCAGGGAGAAGGTGAGTCAATAGACAGCTTTGTCTCACGCCTGCGACATTTGGCCAGGAGCTGTGAATTCACGGATCTTGCTCGTGAAATCCGCCAGCAGCTGATTGCGGGAGTCAGAGACCCCAGGGTAAGGGAGAAAGCCCTGCAGCAGAGAATGACCCTGGAAAACTTGCATTCATTTGCAAGGGGCCTGGAACAGGCAAGAGCACAGGCCCGTGCCATGGAGGCACACCATCAAAGCCGGTTCACCAGTCTGCCTCCTGTAAAAGCCCAGAACATGGTAGAAAGCAAAAGAAACCTCACTGGCAAGCCCCGTGTCCAAGAGACAAAAGAAAGATGTTCAAGATGTCACAGCCCAAAACACCAGCACTGGGAATGTCCATTCAAGAACGAGACCTGCTACCACTGTGGTCGGCAGGGCCACACAAAGGTGGCCTGCCGTAACAAGGACCCACAGGCTACGCCAAGGAAGAATCCAAGTCATGGTCGGCATGGCAAAGTCAAATGCATGAGCCAACAACAGGACTTGAGTCAAACTCAGCAAGACAGCCCAACTGATGAGTACGTCATGCAAATCCGCCTGCCTGTGAACAAGACAGAAGTCAGAGAAAATGAACCACTTGTCACAGCAGTGAACATGGACGACAGAACAGTCCAGATGGAAGTGGACACAGGAGCAGCAGTCACAGTGATGTCAGAACAGCTGTTCCACAAGCTGTGGCCAACAAGAAAACTCGACAAGTCCAGCCAACGACTAAAGACCTTCACTGGAGAGCCCATTCCAGTTGTTGGTCAAGTCGATGTGAAGGTGCTCGCTCAAGATGAAGTAGTGCACCTACCACTCCTGGTGGTGGGAGGTGAAGGTAAGCCCCTGCTAGGTCGCAACTGGTTGTCAAAGATGCGACTGAACTGGCAGGCCATCTTCCAGGTGAAAGCCTCACTGGAAGAAAAAGCGCAAGAGCTCCTGAAAAAGTTCCCAAACCTGACGAAGCCAGAACTTGGAAAAGCAAATACTGAAGCTCATCTGGAGATAAATCCCGACATAAAACCGTATTCTGCAAGCCCAGGTCAGTTCCACTAGCTCTGCGTCCGCTGGTAGAAGAGGAGCTCGACCGTCAGATCAAGGCGGGAATCTTGAAGCCCTGCAAGTCGGCGCAGTGGGCAGCGCCCCTGGTGACCATCCTGAAACCAGATGGCAAGTCAGTACGGCTGTGTGGGAGTTATAACCTCACGGTTAACAGAGCCAGTCATCTGGAGCAGTACCCATTACCGAAAGTGGACGAGCTCTTGACCCAGCTATCTGGAGGTGAGAAGTTCTCGCTAATAGATCTGGAACAAGCCTACCTGCAGATCCCGCTGTCCGAGTCTAGCCAGAAATACACAGCAGTGAACACACACAAAGGACTCTTCTCGGCAACCAGATTGGTATATGGAATCAGCAGTGGTCCTGCCATATTCCAGCGCCACATCGAAACTCTGTTGGCCGGAATCCCGAACACCACGGTGTTCCTCGACGACATCTGCGTCACAGGCCCCAACGATGCTGCACATCTGGCCAACCTGGAGGAAGTGCTAAAACGCCTGGACCGAGAAAACCTGAGAATCAATGCAAAGAAGTGTCGTTGGTTCCTGCCGGAAGTCTCCTACCTCGGACTGAGAATCGACAAAGAAGGTCTGCATCCAACAGATCAGAAGATCGCAGCCTTGAGAGACGCCCCAGCACCTGAAAACGTCGGACAGCTGAGGACGTATCTCGGTCTCATCAACCACTTCAGTCGCTTCTGCCCGAAGCTGAGTGCAGTCGCGGCCCCACTGTATGCCCTGTTGAAAAAAGATGCAGAGTGGCGGTGGCGAACGGCTGAGGAGAACGCCTTCAACGCCACGAAGACACTCCTCTGTGAGGCACCATGCCTCGCTCACTTCGACGGAACAGCCCCCGTCATCGTCTCAGCAGACGCCAGCTCATACGGCCTGGGCGCCGTCCTCTCACAAATGACTCCAAGTGGAGAACGCCCAGTCGCCTTCGCTTCCCGCACACTCAATGAAGCAGAGAAGAAGTACAGCCAGCTCGACCGGGAAGGTCTCGCCCTGGTATTCGCGGTGAAGCGATTCCACAGCTTCCTCTACGGTCGATCGTTCACGCTGAGAACGGATCACAAGCCTCTACTGGGACTGCTTGGCAAGACCAAAAACCTGCCAGACGCTGTTCCGCCCCGCATGGTGAGATGGAAGGTGACTCTGGATGCCTACCAGTACCATCTCGAGCACACGCCTGGCAACGCAGCTCAACATGCCGCAGCAGACGCTCTCAGCCGTCTCCCAAGACCGGAAACTGTGCCAGAAACGTCAGTGACACCGCTCATGGAAGTCATTCACATGCTCGAAGCTGACGATGCCCTGGTAACAGTTGAAGCAGTTCGAGAGTGGACGCGACGAGACCCGACTCTCTCAGAAGTGCTCCACTACACCCGGTATGGATGGCCCAAGGCTTCAGCTGTAACGCCAGCCCTCCTGCCGTACCACGGTCGCCAAACCGAGCTGAGCATACAAAACGAGTGTTTGCTCTGGGGATGTCGTGTCGTTGTACCCCCCGCATGCCGTCAGAAGGTCCTGAGACTGCTCCATGAAGGACATCCCGGCATCTGCACCATGAAGCGCCGAGCCCGTGGCCAGATCTGATGGCCCGGAATGGATACAGACATTGGAGATGTGACCAAAGTCTGTGATGCCTGCCAGCTGAATCAACCAGCTGCGCCGAAGGTGGCATCCCAACCATGGCAGTACCCAGACGCTCCGTGGCAGCGAGTCCACGTGGACTATGCTGGTCCTGTAGAAGGGAAGATGCTCCTCATCATAGTAGACGCATACAGCAAGTGGCCTGACGTCTGGATCACCAACAACGTCAGCGCTCAAACAACCATCGATCATCTCCGCATGACGTTTGCCACGCACGGTCTTCCAGAAGTGATCGTGAGTGACAACGGTGGCTGCTTCACCAGCAAGGAGTTCGGCGAGTTCATGAGCGCCAATCAGATCCGCCACGTCTTCACTCCACCGCTGCACCCGGCATCAAATGGCCAAGCCGAGAGCATGGTCAAGCTGGTGAAGAACGGCATCAAGAAGCAGAAACCAGCACCGCTGCTCACGAAGCTCCAAAGATGGCTGTTCCAGTACAGGAACACACCGCACACGACAACAGGGAAAGCTCCGGCCGAGATGCTTTTCCGTCGTGCTCCTCGGACGCATCTCAACCGGCTGCATCCGTTGGAGGAAAGGAGAAGCCGCAGTAGTGTCGAAACGGGCACTGTCATCCGAGCCTTCCGAACTGGAGATCCAGTCTACATCACTGAAGTAACAGCCTCCGAGTACAGATGGCTCCCAGGCACGGTTCTCGAGACATGCGGACCGACCTGTACGGTTCTTCTCCAAGATGGCCGCAAGTTCCGCCGACATGAGGATCACATCCGGCCGCGATACACGTCTGGTGATACCGGACTGTTCAGGGAGGAAGGACGTTCTCAAAGCGACTGCCTCTTCCAGCCGCCTGCAGCTGAGCCCGGACCTGCAGCGCCCCGATCAGCGCCTGTCACTCTGCCAGAAACGCTTCCGGCTCAACCGGCAGCGCCTCCAGCGTCATCAACTACAGCACAGCCAGTGACGCTTCCTCCGGCCGCTGAGCCAGAGATCGCTCCGGCGCCCGCGAGCGGACACCAGCTCGCTGGACTACCCAGCCCCGTGGCGAACTCTCGTCCGGCGCGTAACCGGCGTCCACCCGATCGCCTGAACTTGTAAGCGCTGGAAACAGCTGGAAGGGAGGTGTTATAGTATTGCAGCTAATTAGTGCCTACTGTTGTGTTGCAGCTAATTAGTGCTTACGTCACAAGCTTTCGTTTGTTGTGTTTTCAGACCTGTCCTTGCACAAAGTTGTTGTTGTTTACCACGTGGCCATGCCGTGAACTAAGCCCAGTGTCTAAAGCCTAGACAAATACAGACGTGGATGCAACACTGGCGGCTTTTGATCCCATTCTTTCCATGCAACGCCCATTGGGCTAATGCTAAAATGCCAAAATCAAAGGGGGCACGGTGCCTACCACCCCCCTTCCGCCGCCTACGGCTTCTGTCATGGCTGTGCAATTGGAGCTCAAGCTTTTGTTTTGTTTTGTTCGGCTAGGCTCTTTCGAATTCGGTCTAATGAGAGTTCAAGCATTTTCAACAAACCGGCAGTGTTTTTTTTTTTTTTTTGGCAAGAGAGAGGCTTTCCGTTTTGTCATGAAATTAATCATTTTGAGGCTGTTGTGCGCTATCAATTTCATTCATGAATTTATTTATGGCTGCGTTTTCTTCTTGTCCTTAGATTCACTCTACCCGATTGACAAACGTCATCGTATGAGCATTCCTCAGTCACAACTTACACAAACATTTTTAAAATCCCTGCACCTCAAACGAAATAGTAAATACCCATGTCTTCAACAAGAGCATATAACAAATCATCATCACCATCATTCATTTGAATGGACATCAGATTCAGTGGCCATTGCCAAAAAACGTGATCCGATCTAATGTTTGCGAACGGCTACCGGAAAGGGCCCCGGAATCACTTTGCTGATCGTGAGAATTTTCTCATGAGAGCTCACTGATTGAAAATGCACGCGGCAAGGCGGAAGTGGCAAGGCTGAAAATCGTTCACAAATTGTTCAACTCGCCATTCAAGTGCTCAGTTTGCTACGACGGCGTGTCATACAGCAAAACTGAGTGTTCAATTACCAGAAAAGTCTTGAGCAAAATTGACAAATAAATGCCGATGCGGAACAAAACAGACACCTATCTCCTACAAGTCCTACATTTATGAGTTCTATTCTATTTAATGACGAATTTCGGAGACACCTTCATTGCTAACCAAATACTAGAAAGCGCTCACAAGTCACAACAATTGTCCACATTTTCCAGTAGCATTGCGCTGATTACATTTAGACTAAACGCATCGTCAATTGACGAAACCAAAGTACACACAAACACGCGCTAAACTACCATCCACTGCGGAGAATCAGAAATTCAAAAATCACCGTTTTGTCTTCTCGTATACCTCCACGTTTAGACATCACCGCGGTCTCAAAAGAGCATTCCAAAAGGTCACTCCTATCAACACACGCAGCTCCGGCCAGCTGCACCCCTCCCCCTCCCCCTCCCCCTCCCCTCCCTCCCCTGTGTCTGCAAAGCAGCCACACGTGCAGCGACGGGCCTATCGCTATCGCCACCTCCTGCACGACGCACGCGCGCACACGCGTACGTCGGTGCGATTAAAAACAGGTGCAAGTCTGCTGCCTTGAACTACGCCTCGTGCTTCTGGTGCAGCCAGTATAAAAGTAAAGCCAGGTCGTCAGGGGTTCAATAGCGCGTTTGCGCATACGAGTACGCGAGTGCTGGGTTGTCTGTAGTGGCACTGGTGACCCGGGGTGTTGGGTGCTTCACCCTGGGCCCCTTTCCATCGCTCTCCTCCTCTCCTTCCCTAAACACACCCTCTGCAACACATCTGCAGGCTGCAACCACCACTATCAAAGGGTTAATATGCGAAGATTCTCTCTCTCTCTCTCTCTCTCTCTCTCTCTCTCTCTCTCTCTCTCTCTCTCTCTCTCTCTCTCTCTCCCTCTCTTTCTTTCTCTTACTCTTTCTCTCCCCCCTTCCTCCGCTTATCTCCTCTTCCTCCTATCACCCTCCTACCCACCCGTCAGCCCCCCCCCCACCCCACAAACACTCCCGGAGATCTCCCTCCCTCCCCCCCATCCTAGTGGACCGGTTTACCCAGCCCGGCACCGGCGGCTGATTTTTGCGCCGTGTACGTCCTTGTCGGTCGCTGCCACGCCATATTTGACTTGGTATGCGCCAAAGACTGGGCACCTGGCGCCAGCCAGACGGCGGTACCGGAGGCACCGGCGCGGCGGCGGCGGCGGCGGCGGCGGCGGCGGCGGCTCGGAGGCGGCGGCGGCGGCGGCTCGGCGGTGGTGTGGCGGGGGGTGGTAGTGGTAGGTATTTATCACTTTTTTTGGTGGCGGCGGCGGCGGCAGTGAGGGCAGTGGTATAGCTAATTTTTTTCGGCTGCAGAAAGTTGGCGGCGGCGGGGCGGCGGTGGCGTTAGTGGCAGGTATTTATAATTTTTTTTCGGCGGCGGCAGCAGTGTTGGGTATTTCTTTACGGCGGCGGCGTCGTTTTGCTACGCGGGCACACCTTGTAGTCTGGCGCCAGCGTGCCGCCGGAAAAAGTGAGACAAACTGTTTTGTCTGGAATCTGGGATTATGTTTCGGCTGTTGGGGTTAAGAAATGGCCAAGATGAAGATTGAAAAGTAACGCCAAATATAAATAAAAGTTATCAATATTATTATCTGGCTGTTTTCTAAAAAAATAATTTTAGAACTAAAAATCATTTGCTGCAATGTTTAGGCATTGTTGACACCTTGCTAGCTTCTAAATTTTTACTTTTTTTCATCGACTCACTGGCGGATCCCGGGCAAATTTGGGGCAAATCCCCCCGCCCCAGCAACGCCCGAAATCGACGAAAATTTATGGTTTTCGAGAACAAAGCGAAAAAAACAATTTTTATTAGGAAAACATTTGTTTAAACTGCACCTCAGTGCGTAAGGAATCGATATCCGTCGATCTGATGTTTTTTTTTTAATTTTGAGGAAGTTAACCCCTATGAAAGTAAGAAAGTATGCCCCTCGCGGCGTCCAAAACCGCCTTTCTGTATCCACCAGTAGCAGTGCATCTACAAAGTCGCCTCAGTCATCGGAACACTGTATTCAAGAATTGGCCATACTTTCCTATATCGCGAGGTCCAGAAGGCAGCTGTGTGTATAGATGGGAGGTCAGATTAGGGGGGGGGGGTTGGTGAGGGGGGTCAATTACCCAGGATAGGATACCACGTGCACGGGCCGAGGAAGTATACTCAGGAAGGCCGCTTGTGGTTTAAGGAGTGCCGACAGGCGGCAAATAATCACGCTTCGTGACGTCATTTGAGTTAAGACTCATATGACGTCAGTGAGTTCTGGGTGGCACCGGTTGCGAAATAAGCACGCTCTGTGAATATTGGATACAGGCAGGGTTGTATTCGACTCAATCAATAGCAATCAATTCAATCACGACAAATTTGGGAAACCAATCAAATCAATCAAGTCAGAGCAGTTTTCGGGAATTGATTCAATCGACTCAAACGCGACAATGAAAGGAATCAATCAACTCAATCAAACGACTCAAACCAAGACATACATTAGGTTTTTTGCCCCACCAACTTGGAAAAGTGTCCATAGCAGTCTGGTGTAGGGGAAGTTGGGGCAATGCCGGAGTTGGGGCAAAGCCGAAATTCGAGATATTTCGAAAACCGTAAGACATGGATGCCACCTGTCAGTGATGCTCTGAAGCTTAAGTGACTACAATTATCGCATGTTTGTTACGAGTCGTCATTCGGAATACTTCGGCTGTGAGGGCGCCAAGAGCAGACTTGTAAGCGATTCAAAAAAATTCAATCAATTCAATCACGACTCACTTGATGAAATGACCGATTCAATCATAACTCAATCAAACAGTCTTGATTTTCCAAGCGATTCAATCACGACTCATGGACCTTGTGGTTCAACTCAATCGCGACTCATCTCATTATCAGTGATTCAGGGAATGACTCAACTCATGATTCAACTCAACGCGATTCAATCAACATGTTATTTATAATATATACATATGTGATATTAATTTAAGAAATTTTTGGAAACTGATACCAAACTGATACCAACCAAATACACTGGGAGAATACCAAAAAACATAGAAAAGTACTAAGTCTATACCGAACTCAACAAAATGGTAGGTATTCATATAAATATGGTGTAAAGATGATAATTTAAGTACAGAATACACAAGTTCTGTTACAAATGAAGCTACCAGAGGACTTATAAATTTATTCATCTGCCTGACGCTTGCAAAAGGAAACATATGCAAAATTTCACAGAACACTACCACATATTATTATCAGCATCTTCGAAAAGGACCGAAACTTGCAAATCAATTGTGACACCCAAACTAAAATAGCTGGTGATCAGCCATATAAAAAAATATTGATTGATACTTTATGAAGCAGTGGTAAAGCAGGTTTACACAGGACTAGACATTTTCGGCTCGCTACAAGTTTTGTTTACTAGGCATCAAGACTACGGATTATGGACACTTAAGAAGCTATTCAATAGTTACATAATATAAATTTGAATGCTCTCATGATAAAACTACCTCAACCATCATATCTTCAAGGACAAAAAACAATTCCAAGCCCCCCACGACACCAAACTTCATACGAGGCGGAGCTTTGTAATGGCCTGGCTACACTATGCGTTTTCTGCGTGCGTTTTTTGCTTGTGCGAGTTTGCGTGATTTGCATTATATGGTTCTAGAAAGAAACGATATTTCGTTTTTGTTGTATTTTTTTATAAAAAAAAACTTTTAATTATCATAAAGGCTTTATTAAGTTTTATATAATATACGCAAAACACGCAAACTCGCCAAAAACCCACGCAGAAAACGCATAGTGTAGCTAGGCCTTTATACGCATGCGCTAAGTGGGCAGCCATCTTTTATTCAGCAGCAGACCTATACAAAATACGGCAATATGTGACAGATCTATTAATGCTCGTAAGCCAAGGTATTCCAATTATTTATGTTGATAGGTAAACGCTGATTCTGCTGGGAAATGTAAGGTGAGTTAGAAGACCATGGGTTAGATCAAGCAATTTATGACCCCTAGCCCAAAATCAAATCAGTAACTAAGGTTACCTACCAAATTATAATGTGAACATAAATTGTGTATTCATCAATATGCTTTGCCTGCTCACAAATGTCCTGATGAAACAGGGTATTAAAAATATAAAGATTAACATAATATCTTAAACATGTGTGTTGAGCAATGTGCGCCTGCTTAGGTACTGCTATTGTTAACTTGATTACTATACTGATTTTAGGGCAATGGAAAGAAACTTTACATGCATTTTTCATCTTCATGCATTGACATATATGTATAATTTTGTGTTTACAGTTTGATTAAAAACTTTAAACAGAATTTTTATGGTTTTTCAATTATGATAGCGGTGCGCATTTATAATACTGACAAAATACCTAAAAATGTTGCAGTGCATTATGTGTGTCTATGATGCAAATGCCACATATATTTCTACATAATGTAGTACTAAATATGGTCATAGCTTCAATTTCCAGTACATGCTGATTGAATCATTTTGTTGATTCAATCAACTTGAATACATGAGTTGCCGACTCAATCACTTGTAGTTGCCATGAGTGACCGATTCAATCACAACTCATATGGTGACAAGAGGTGATTCAACCGACTCAATCACAGTGAGTCGGCATCTTCAAGCGATTCATGAGAATCGATCAAGTCTGGCCAAGAGCGTTTTCAAGGTACGCGTTCCTTGTACTACATGCGCCTTTGAAGCTGCATTTCTTACTCATTATGCTACCGTTTGTCTGGCCAATTCGGTCAAGTAATCTTCAGCATGTCTTTGCATAAGTGTGCTGCCTATTTGAAATTTATACGGCACGTTGAAAAGTTATGGGCCTGCAAATGAAAGTATGGCTGGCTGGGGTAATGCCGAAAACGTGCAATTACGCACGTTAAAGCACGCTACGTGGACTTTACTGCTGTAAAATAGCAACGCGAATTTTTAGTCACACAAATTACACTTTCAACCGACACAACGGCCTGTTACCTATAAGGAATTATTTACCTGGCATTTTCTTATTATATCACACAATTATAACTTCCAGTGTGCACCAACCGTCCTCAAGCTCTTAAAACGCGTGTCAGCTTTGATAAATTATGGATAAAGTTTGAGATAAAGTGGCAAAACATCAATGTCGGCATTCCCCGTAGATCATTTCTCCCATTTTCGGCTTTCCCCGCAGTCCGGGGCAACGCCGAAAAAGTCACTTCTTTGATATTTTTAGTTTGTGCGCTTAACGGTATGCGAATTCATCAAATGTGCCTGGTATGTTTGAAAGGCAAAAGACTGGCCTCTCGAATGACGCCAACAAGAATAGCTTATGTTGTCTACCTTGCGTGCTACGGGCGTAAGAAAAAAAGTATTCGGCGTTTCCCCAACTTCCCCTACCTACCTACCTACCTACCTACAGAAGAAACATAAAAATATTGTCATTTGAAATTATAAATTGCCATGCCATTCAAAGATTCTATGTAATAAGGAAGGATACCTATAGTGATGGACAGGTGGATCATGATATTGAGGTTCAATGGGTAGAATTGGAGCAGAAGTTTCATTTAATGGGTGCAAAATAACCCAGTAGTTGACTCGCCCCTTAACCCAAATCACCACCTTTCACCTAAAAGTTGTCATTTTAATTTTGGCCATATTCCAGCTAAGTCATCAGGCCATCTACCCCATGTAAAGCCCCTGTCTGTCTCTTATGTGAGTTATGCGGAGCTCTTCTGAAATGAACCCTAAACATAATGAACCTAGCTAGGTTTCATGCCACACTGACACCATATCAATATGAAGGTGTTGAAAATGTGCTACAAATTTGACAACTTCATTAGGTATGCTTTATGAAGACAGCAGGAAAGCAGGTAGGTACCTACTTACCTGCCTAGATGTGTCACTGGCTACCAACATTACCAACGAAGGTAGATAGGTTATACTAGGGTTACCCGCGTGCTCCGCAACGCGAAGAAGGGTTATTTTTGACCCGTGGGTATTGGGTTGGTCTGTGTCGATTTGTTGGTATCCATTTCGTTCGATTGCTTTTTGACGGCCAAGCATTTTGTAATAAAGCAAAAAAGATACATCGCATCGAGGTGCCCGTGTCGTATCATCATGCGTTCTACTTTAGAATAATTCGAAAACTGGCGTGAAGTCTTTTGAGGGCCATCGATGAATTTCGCTAAAAATGACAATGTAATGGTTTGGAACATTTACATTTTTAAGGATACTGTTGCTAATCATGCAAAAATGAAGAGTGAATATTGGACAGAATTGAATGCTCTATCCAATGGTACCATATTCAATTGCCAAAGGTATCAGGTTATGCAGAAAAACCCCTTGTGATTAATAAAGTGGCACATCATTGACAAACACCATTTTCTCCCGTGATTTGCACCACCTTGATTTAGATCAATCAGCTTTTCACAATTTTTATATGAGAGGCGGTACATTTCTCTTGCCAACAGGCGTTGTTCCAACACGCTCCATTTAACGGTCACCTAAAAATAAAATTAATTCCAAAATCCCTCAAAAACCGCAATTTTCAAATAAAAGTGCCCTCTCCGGTGCACGTGGCGCGTGCTATCCTCTGCATTGCACACCATTCAATAGCCCGTTCAATTCTGTACACGATGCTGTTTTCTCCGTGCCGGTCGGACCCCTGGTCACCAAGATATTGCACGGGAACTGGACCCGTGTCGGCCAAAATTAGCCGTTTTCGCCCGATTTCGCACGCCGATTTATACATGTAAAGTCTATGACGCGAATTTGCACTTTTTGAGCACGCGTCACGCGCTATCTATCAATCCGATCGAGCTGAGACCCCTCAAAGGCACGTCGCGCATCCTTGATCTATAAGTTGTGCAAATTTCACCGGGCTAGGTGCAACGGTCTGGCCTGTAGTCCACGCAAAGCACGACCAAGTCGGGACCTCGGTAACGGACAGACGCACCCTCCTCAAATAGTAATATAGATGTGAAGAATTCAAAACATTTTATTGCAATACAATTTGAAACTGTTAGGACTGGGGGATAGGGATGAGGATTAAAAATATATTTAAAAGGAAATGGAGAGGACAGGGACTCTGGAACCACAGGATAAGTTAAGGACAAAGGAAGTAGGAACAATTGGAAAATTAAAACGCGAAAACGGCACGGTGCGACTGCGAAAAAACAAAGAAAACGTTTTGCCAACAAGTATGCTAAGCTTTTATAAATGCTTATTCTACGTCTTTGATTTTTTGGTAAGATGACGTCATTGATAATCATGTAGTATGGTATATTATCATAAAATAAATCGGTTGTAAAACACCAATTTCGTTTTAATTATTATTTCATTTGAAATAAAACCACTTTATAATATTCGGTAAAATATTTTAAGGAAAATGAAATATATTAAATATGTTACGCTTAGGCTCTCAGGAGAAAAGGATCAACAAACGTTCTGCTGTAAATTAAACAATGCAGCAAATTTAGCGAGACGAAAACGGCGCTTTTGTTTCAGTTATTTTTGTAGGGGTTTCAGATATTTATAGAGTTCAGTGGGTTGTTTCTGAGGAGATGTGGAGATGTGAATTGTGAATTATTAATTAATCACACATTATTAGTATATAGGGCCTTGCACTTTATCATCTGGATTAAAAAAAACGTTTCCTGCTGAGTGCAGAAAGGTAGGTAGGTGCATCGCCAGGTTCTATCACCAGGATTGGAGCAGTTATTGCAGTTGAAAGTCAAAGTTGGCTGTTCATGTTTAGGCCCTGTTCTTTATTTGGCCATCTACCCCATATTGCAGTTGTGATGACAAGCAGTTTTCAGTGTAGTTTTGTGATCTTTGATGTCATCAATTGGTGTCATTATTTTTCGTCAACTAAAACTTATTTGAACTTTCCATTCAATCGACTCAATCATACGAGTCACTCTAATTTTCGGGAATCAAATCAGTCAACCAGTCGCTAAAGTCAAACGAGTCAGTCAACCAGTCATCTCGAAAAGTCAATCGACTCAATCCAATCAACTCAAAATACGCGTTGAATCAAATCAATCAATTCAATCGACTTGATTGGTATACAACCCTGGATACAGGATGATGTCTGATGTAATTTGGTGTGTGGTTGTAAACGAACATTATGTAGTCGTGGATCTTAGACACATTTGATGTCCGATCGTCTTTTATGGGTGAGCCGAGCCGCTCATCGTGTGTTTTGGGTGTCAGGTGAACGAGGGGTGTAGAGAAGGTGAAAATGTGATTATTTTATTCATTTTTGCTAAAATAAGATGCAAAAGCATCTCCGCAGATGCATATAGAGTGTCTTGGACGTAGCGCTCACCCTACACCCAAAAAGGTTTACGACTATAAAAGTAGTTTGCTCCCTTGGCCGTTGCTGTCTAAATGCGAGCGCACCATTTTGCTGCTGATATCTGTTCCTAAATAATGTTTCATTTTCATTTTGATTAATAAAAAGATTTTGTAGACTGATTTTGGCCGCAATGAGAGAGAATGCTTACGACACTACTGCACCTCCCTTCAGGTTTCTTACTTGTAAATTTTGTTCCGCTTCATTCTGTTCTGTAAAAACTAAAAGCGGTAAATTCTCGTCGTTTTCGTACACTGCGACTGTGAGGGACAGCATCCCCAAATGGAACTGCCAGTGCCACTAGATACTACAAAACTATGTAGTGGTTTAAGATTGACCTATCTGTAATCTAAGCCCGACTGTGCGACATGTGCCTATCAGCAGCCACCTGCATTCGAGAACGGAAGTGCAGCTCAACTTGAGAGTGCACGTGGCCGCTTTTCTGGGCTTATCGCTTTCACGACGAGCAGGGAATGTTTGAATAAGGCGCCATCTTGAAGTACCTTTTCAGCTCTGACTCAGCAAAAACAAACATATAGATATGACAGGAATGCAAGAGCAGTTTGAGTGACACGTCTGAGGGTAAATGTGGGCCAGGTACTAACGTAACTCACGTTTCTGTTAGAGCAAAAGTTATTGGTTTGTAGTAATTGTGTCGATGGCATGCATGAGGGTAGAACGAACTTGGAAACATTTTAAACACATTTCCTTTATTATGAACATGTTGGAAGATGTTGAGCTTTTATCTGCTGAAATCTGCTTTGACTTTGGTTAGTATTTGTTTTACTTTTCAGCCAGGTCCAAAGGAATTCCTGTGAAGTTATTAGAAAGAAGTATTACTTCTCACTCGTCTGGCAGGCCTCCAGTGGCTTCAAAAAGATAATAAAATTTAACAAAAGTTCCCGCTGAAAAGTCATGCGTCTTGTAGGTATATTTGAATTATAATCACAAGTAGTAGACCACGTAACGTGTTATGTATCCGATAAGCGTGCCACATAACAGTAATTATTTATTGTGTTCAGCACATTTGAACTTCACTCCACAAAACAACCCCACAAAAACACCATCAAACACACATGCCTCACCGGCCTCACCCAACCCAACTTAATGTTCACTGTCTTGTCACCCCTCCCCCCTACCGACTCACCACAACAGGACATACATCGAGTACCACCCCCCCTCCCCCCCCCCCTCCCCCCCCCCGCTGTAGGAAACACGGCACCAGTGCGCCGCAAAAGTCGCACTGGCGCCACACATGTCCGTGCGGCTGATCAGCGACCTTCAGACGGACGATGGGGTGCTGGCGCCACCCCCCCACTCCCCCCTCCCCCCACTGCTGCAAAGTTGCAATGTGCTGGACCGTTACATGATGGGAACCGATGGCTAATTGAAGTCATGGAGAGGGAGATACGGGTGCTGTTGATTATGTTGACTCTCATGATATTAAATTGAGCTAGGGTTTGTAATGAATGTAGGGTTATATTTTGTTTTGCTTTGTTTTTGTTTTTCAAAAGTGGATAGGCTCTAAGTGTGTTTTAGCCAGCGAAAAGGGCAAAACAATGAGCCTGAGTATTTTAATGTATTAGGCAAAAAGCTAAATCCTGTGGAAGCAAACTGAACTGTCAACCAGTGAACTAAAAAGAAAACCTCTCAAATAACCGCTATCCATAAATCAAGTTGATCAACCCTTCTGCCGTAAAATCAATCCTATAAAACACGTCAAACAACCACTCCCAATAACTTAAGTTGTTCTACCATTGCACTGTCTAAACTCTAAATCACTCCACGGATCGATGCCACATCCGCCGGCACCTAAAAAATCCCTATACAGTAGATAATTTTCCCTACATTGACGGAGGTTTTTTGTTGCCACCATCCAGCGTCCCTGAAGGACGTGCAGGTGGCAGCTGGTGAAGGTTGTTGTCTGTACAATGTCACGAGGACAGGAAACTAAACGCACTACGGCGCCGGCGGGACTGGCGGCGGACGGGTTTTCCGGTTCATGAAATAAATGATATATCGGCCTTGGATGTATCTAGCAGTGGAGAGTTGGGTAATGGGTACCTATATCTGTTGCAGTTCTTACTGCTTGCTGGAGGAGCAATGCTAGTAAAGTGGTTATTTCTTTTTCCCATGACTTTTCCGCCTTAAGAAAAAAAAATGTGACACCAAAGTTGTATTTGGTTGATTTTCTTTTCCACTTCAGATATATCGGACACAAGCCTTTATCAGTGAAAAAAAAAATCCAGAGCAAACACTTGATCTTTATTTTCCGATTTTGTCATTTTTTTTGTAAAAGGGAAGGTCACGGATTTTTGTTCCCGAAAAATTCACATCCCTTGTAGACTAAACACGTTACTAGCCAACGTCAATAAATGCGCAATGACCGACAGACCTTTTCGTACCTTACATAAAGCGATTGCTGCGAACCACAGCAGAGACCAAACCAACCGTGTCGAGAAAATGATAGCTGTGCTAGCAACTACCAGGAGCTCATTTGCGCAGGTATTCATACACCGTGTACAATACAGATAGATGACATGGTAAATTCATGAGGGAATACGATCCACATGTACCAAACATAAGCAGATAGACGAGATGAGGTTACACTCCACATTTATTTCATTCGTCTCTCTCTCTCTCTCTCTCTCTCTCTCTCTCTCTCTCTCTCTCTCTCTCTCTTTCTCTCTCTCTCTCTCTCTCTCTCTCTCTCTCTCTCTCTCTCTCTCTCTCTCTCTCTTCAGTCGCACAAATCTGACGCGTCATCCCATCTGGGACCACCACGAGAGGAGAGAGAGAGAGAGAGAGAGAGAGAGAGAGAGAGAGAGAGAGAGAGAGAGAGAGAGAGAGAGAGAGAGAGAGAGAGAGAGAGAGAGAGAGAGAAGCACAGCCCCCAGTGAAAAAGTCCTTAAGGATTTCGCCAGAATCCCCACAATCCTTAAGGATCCATAAGGACCCATATGGATCAGATGTGAAATCCTTAAGGATTCTACGGACCCTCTTGAATCCTTAAGGATGCATTCGCCGATCCGTAAGGATTTTAGGGCGATGTTTGGTATTCTTAAGGATCGCTCAGTATTCCGTAAGGAAATTGCTAGTAACGCTTAATCCTTCAGGATAGCCGATGCAGCCAGTACGTCAATCATTATGGAGTGATTGAATCTTTCCTAGTATTATTCCGTGATCCGTATCCGTTAATTTCTTAACCATATGACATATACGGCATGTAAAAACTTTGTGACGGACCAAAGCAGCGTTCGTTAATCGTTATCATCATAGGCGCGGGAACCGGGAGGCGAGGGGGGCGGCAGTGGGAGCAGCTTTCCCCCACAACTCTATGGCCGGGGGCACTGCCTCGCCAACTTTTGTGCTGCAACTTTGAAATTAAATATTTTCGATTTTTGGCATTTCTCGATATTGTGAGTGCCAAAACCGGTGATTGTGAGCCAGGGATAACAATTTGGCTATCTTAACTCAGAATTAATATTTAGCTGGGATGATCGCCTAAATGTCCACGCTGGGTTCACCCAGACTCCAAATCAGATAGACGAATAGTTCTGATAAAAAGTACCTATTGGTATCTCAACCAAGTGCCACAGTATGCATATCGTATGGCCTTACTCTTAGTGTCACCGGTGCCACAGTGTTTGCGCTGTGCTCTTTCAGAGACCGTACCGACTGGAATTTAGCGACCGCTGCCCGTTTTAAAGACTGTACGGGCGGCAGCGGGCGGTCTGATCCTCGCCTCCGGCAAGAGGGGAGACCGCGCGTCCCCCTGTCGCATTGTGCCGCTGCCGCTCGCGGGATGCGGACGAGTCTGTGGATTGTGTTGTGCCGTCTGCCGTCTCCTCTTCGGGCCATGTAAGTTTCTGCCATGCTGTGTAACAATGAGATAATTGATCCTAGTTATTGCATTGATAGATAAAAAAAACCGGCGCTGAAACGTTCACTTCAATTAATGGCGATCGTCGTCATTCATTTGGCTGCGGCAAATGAAAGTGCTACCGGTAGCGTCTTTTAGCGTCATGCCTTGGAACGAGGCCCAGGTAAATATGTATAATAGAATAGATTCAGGGTAGTAGGACGTAGGTGCATATGTGATGCTAAATGAACATACACAGGCATCTAAGCTGGAAATGACTGAACTGAATTTACTCAAAGGCTCACCAATATTCTTTGGCTGGGACTGCAGTCTAAGCCTAAGAGTAGAATTCGTGAGCCTTTGAGTAGGTATTGTTGATCAATATATTACTGTTATTACATAGGAATATCCGCCTTGTTACAGGAACGCATGGGATGCGAGACTCGACAGGCGACGGGCGACTCAACCGCTCAACTCAAGATGTGTAGAATGTGGATGGCGGAGGAGCGGCGGCCGAGGACGTGTGACGTGATAATATCTGAAGCGTGGCTGACTCGAAAAAAGTGTAGACTTATCTTCCTGTAAATATGTTTTTCGGAAGTCCTCGGCTTATATTTCTCGGAGCCTCAGCTGCAACCTACGAATGCCTAGAGCTCCATAAATGTATACTCGGTTGCCTGTGGTTGGCGGCTGCTCCATTCCTGGCAATGAAATGGCTAAGTGTGCTTGTTTCAAGTAAAAAATATAGCACCAAAGACCGTACAAATGTGTTTGCTAGGATTTTATCCTTACGGATTTATATATTATTCATTCAGGAATAGCCTCAAAATCCTTGAGGATTGTCGCAAAGATCCTTAAAGATTTTGCTATCAATCTTTAAGGAAGAACCACAAAGTCCTTAAAGATTATTACCAATGTCCTTAAAGACATTGCCAGAGATCCTTAAGGATTTAGCTAAAAATCCTTACGGATTTTCCGCAAAATCCTTAAGGAGATCCTTAAGGATTTAGCTAAAAATCCTTACGGATTTTCCGCAGAATCCTTAAGGAATTTCTAACAAAATCCTTAAGGATTGTGTATCAATTTCGTACAAGGATTTTGTTAAGGATCGTCCTTAAGAAATACATAGGATTGTCCTTAAGGATTTTTTCACTAGGGGCAGGTGTTGTTTTCCTGTCCCTTCCGGTTCTCCAGCTCTCAGAAATATGCCACCTGGCGCTCGACACAGAGACGAAAATGACAGGAGAGAGTGCCGGAGAATCCCGTTAGAGCAGCTCCGCGCACTCTATCTGGCTACCGATGGCATGAACGTGAACCGGTTAATTTTGAACTGCTCGTATTGGTGAGTTTTCGGAAGGTGATGTTAATAATAAATTGCTGTCATGTAGAAATTGAGATGCGTAGTAACATTGCCACTTAACCCGCGCACCGACGGGGGTCTGCACCAACTTCGCACCGACGGGGGGGGGGCGGATGACCGCCCCCCCCCCCTGAGATCTCGAGAACGAAGCAAGATAGCGACAAGCGGTAAACGGCATCGGATACGCACGGACAAGGTCTACAATTTTTACAAAGTTCATTTTCAGGTCAGGTCAAAGATGACGTCACAGGGGTCGAAAAAGTCAAAATGGCGGCGCTAGATATGGAGAGTTTTTCTCGAATAACTTTCGGATTAGTCAAGATAGAAACAAACTAAGGGCATCATCGTGATCCTCTCGTCAATCCGCATCGAATGATATATATGTTGACCTCGAACGGTCAAGGTCAAAGGTTGACCTCAGGCCACGTGACCTCGAGGTCATCATGTATATCATTCGATGCGTCTTGACGAGATGAACACAATGAGACCATCCGCGCGGCTGTATCTTGTTCCTGTACGGAGTTATTGACCAAAAACCTTGGGTGACCCTTGATGACGTCACATGACCTTACAGCTGCCCAACAGCAAAACAAACCTCAATGTAGTGAAGGTTGATCGTATATGAAGTCATGTATGGTATATGGGACCATTCCGACCCGTTTTAGTGGTAAAAACAGGGAGTTGATTTTTCCCCCATTGACTTATAATGGGGAGGTCGCGAAATTGACCTGACCTTAGGTCACCGACATCAAAATTCCGAGATATACAAATTGTAGCTACTAATGACCTTATAACATCCTGCGACTTTCAAAGGCCTCCGACATCTACTGTAGCTCTGGCACGGTGACAAAGTTGCAAAAAAGTGACTTGAGGTTGGGTCATTCAAAGTGACCTGGTGACCTGATCTTAAAAGGTAGGAGGTTCAAACTTGCACACCATGTGTAAAATTGATAAGAGAATAGTCGTACCAAATTTCGCGCCGCTACGCGCCGCGGTTTTCCCGCTATCCGCGAAAAACCTCAGGGGGGCGGATATCCGCCCCCCCGTCGGTGCGCGGGTTAAGAGCAGTACCTTAATGTTTTTTTTTTCTTTATCATGCTATGGAGATTCGAGAGCTTATATTTTTTGTTTGCCTAAATGAATATGACTAGAATATGAATAAATCTATGACTAAAATGAATATATGGCGTAAAAATCATAATAGTACGTGTGAAGTCATCACTGTACCTACGGTAAGCATATGTAGTATGTACGCTCCAGTAATTACCGAATGCAATCCACCAAACATTCCATACCTACCTAATCACGGCTAACTACCGTGGATTACAATCCTCCCCTCCCCTCCCTCACCGCCATTTAAACCGTTCGTCCTTCCCCTCCCCACCTGGCGCACCTCTGCTCACCACCCGCCCGCACGGGAGGTCTTCCCGCGTCCCCCCCCCCCGGACCGGTAGGGGGAGCGGGGAGGGGGGGGGTGTTATCAGTGACCGGCATCGTCGGTGGCGCCAGCCGTCTGGCGGTCCGGTCCCCGCCGCCGCCACCTGGCCGCCGTACCGTTACCGAGAAATCCCACTCCGAGCCGCCGCCGCCGCTGCCGCCGTCCTAAAGACGAGAATCCCGTACTGACACTGCTAGACCACTGGGGTCGAGCGCGCTTTAACCCGCGCACCGACGGGGGGGCGGATATCCGCCCCCCTGAGGTTTTTCGCGAATAGCGGGAAAACCGCGACGCGTAGCGCCGCGAAATTTGGTATGACTATAACCTCATCAATTTTACACATGGTGTGCAAGTTTGAACCTCCTACCTTTTAAGGTCAGGTCACCAGGTCACTTTGAATGACCCAACCTCAAGTCACTTTTTTGCAACTTTGTCACCGTGCCAGAGCTACAGTAGATGTCGGAGGCCTTTGAAAGTCGCAGGATATTATAAGGTCATTAGTAGCTACAATTTGTATATCTCGGAATTTTGATATCGGTGACATAAGGTCAGGTCAATTTCGCGACCTCCCCATTATAAGTCAATGGGGGAAAAATCAACTCCCTGTTTTTACCACTAAAACGGGTCGGAATGGCCCCATATACCACACATGACTTCATATACGATCAACCTTCACTACCTTGAGGTCTGTTTTGCTGTTGGGCAGCTGTGAGGTCATGTGACGTCATCAAAGGTCACCAAAGGTTTTTGGCCAATAACTCCGTACAGGAACAAGATACAGACGCGTGGATGGTCTCATTGTGTTCAGCTCGTCAAGACGCATCGAATGATATACATGATGACCTCGAGGTCACGTGACCTGAGGTCAACCTTTGACCTTGACCTTTCGAGGTCAACATATATAACATTCGATGCGGATTGACGAGAGGATCACGATGATGCCCTTAGTTTGTTCCTATCTTGACTAATTCGAAAGTTATTCGAGAAAAACTCTCTCCATATCTTGCGCCGCCATTTTGACTTTTTCGACCCCTGTGACGTCATCTTTGACCTGACCTGAAAAATGACCTTTGTAAAAATTGTAGATCTTGACCGTGCGTATCCGATGCCGTTTACCGTTTGTCGCTATCTTGCTTCGTTCTCGAGATCTCAGGGGGGGGGGCGGTCATCCGCCCCCCCCCCCCGTCGGTGCGAAGTTGGCGCAGACCCCCGTCGGTGCGCGGGTTAACAACGCCGCTGTCCCTAACAGAGAATTGTTACACTGACACTCACGGACGTCACTTTCCGATATCAATTGTTAGGGATCTAATGGCTAATTTTAGGATAACAAAGTCATTCCAACCATGCACCGACATAGGGCTAATGATAAAATTATTAAGTTTGTGATAGGTAGGGCTCGAGCCCTACCGAGCCTAGACAAAACGACACCCATGGACACTGCCAACACCTCCGCCGCTGTCACTTTGCAGTTTATAAAACTGGAAAATCCTATACTGACACACAGCCGCGCTCGACCGCTCGCGCTGCTACCACCATTCCAAAAGTTGAGAAATGTCGAAATTACACTGATACCGCCACCGCTGCCGCAAGATCATTCGCGCTGGACCAACGAGAAATACACTGAATCCGTCATTAGATCGATACCGCCGCCGTTCCAAAGCCGATAATTTTCACACAGCTGACACCGCTAGTCGCTACCACCAAGACATTTTACAAGGACATAGGTACGTACGCGCTGAATAGCTGCCGCCAGTCGCCACCATCCCGAAACAGAAAAAGTTACGACGACGCCTTGCCGCCGCGTCGCTCCTGCTCTTATAAATGCGTGATACAATGATATATGATAGGTACATACATGATACATGATTTACGTCGACAAACCGAGAAATATCATACCAATATCTTTCACCGTCAACACTATTGCCTCTGCAACTCGGGCCTTTGCTTTCTGATATTGATATGCTGTGCAGTTTTAACAAACTTCTGGATTTCAGTGTTCCAGTTTTGTTTAAATTTGTATACGGGAAACGCTGCGAAATTTCGTCATTTTCGGACGCTGAGGGAGAAGAGAATGTCCGAAATTTCCCCATGGATGATAGTTCACCCATGCCCCCCTGTGGTTCCACCAGCGCCTGCACCGTCGGTGTCGTCCAATAACACCACCGGCACCCGTGTCAACATTAGAGATGTCAATCGGATACCAACTTTTTGGTATACCGATACCAAACCGACACCAACTTGGTAGTTGGTATTTCAATCCTAATGTGTTTGGTATTTTGTTGGTATCACCGCTAGTCGTCATTCTAGTTGGTATCATGAACCCTCAGTAATGTATAAAAGGTTAAGAAATCGGTATAAAGTTGGTATTTCCGTCATTTTTCCAAGTTGGTTTGGTTTCGGTATTTCCCCATGGGTTTGGTTGGTATTTGGTTTGGTATCGGTATTCAGATTTACCGTAATTGACATCACTAATCAACATAGAACGCAGCCGGACCACCGCCACTCACCGCGTGCTCCTCTCACCCCTCCCCATCCTCATCCCATCCCCTCTCCCATCCCCATCCCATCCCCTCTCCCATCCCCATCCCATCCCCTCTCCCATCCCATGCGTGGGGCTCGGGAGGTGAGGTCCCCAAATAGCACCACGGTGCCACTGAGACCCTGCTGGGTAGTGGGTGTTCGTCTGAAATTTGTGGGCGTTTTTCTGTGATATGGGATGGATGTATTTATTTCAAAATTTAATTTGCCCGTAGACCTTGGTACATCGGTGTACAGAAGTCTATGATTTGCAATGCCCAAAGCCATTCTGTAATTTTCCTTAAATTGTCTGATGAGTTAATGTCGAAAAATATTGTTGGCTCGAGATATCAAAGAGCAAAAATAGTTTCCCTACCGCTCCTCGCGGCTAGCCCCACTCATCAAAATACCCAAATACAAAACTGGATAATCTACAAATTAACAAATTGGTATCGTTCCAGTACCTATTGCTAGGTACACCAAAAACTTGGTTCCCTTTGACAACAAATTATCCTCCCCCCCCCCCCCCACCTTCAGTCCCGCTGTCCACAGTCGTCTCCCGCCATCTCGTCAATTGCTGTGACAAGACTCCTCACCGTAACGCCACTCCTAGCGCGCCATTTCGCGCTGGCGCCATTCTCAATGGCGGGAGTTTCTGGCGCCACTCGCGGTGGCGCGCCGTTTCGCGCTGGCGCCATTCTCGGTGGCGGGAGATTCTGGCGCCACCTGTCGCTGCCGCCGCCGCGCGGAATGTCTGTGATGCCGCCGATCGTTCCTAAATAACGTAACGCTCCAACAGGTGGCCCGGCGCCGGCCTGGCGGGAAACTGTGCGCTGCGGTACAGTATCACACCAGGGGCGGCTGAGGCGGTAAGCATTGCGGCACAGTATCACCCAAAACACACAGGCGGACCGCAGGGCCTCGGGGCGGCAGCGAGTATTGCGGTACAGTATCATACCAATCACACAGGAGGCTGCTTAGGCGGTAAGAATTGCGGTACAGCGTCCTTCAAAACCTGCAGGTGCCGCTACTTAGGCGGCAGTTAGCAAGGCGTTACAATATTTTACCAATCTCACATAGGGCTGTTAGCAGTGTTAGCTCATAGCTGTAAGCTGTTGAGTGTTGACGCTGAGACGGTAGAACCTGACGGCAAGTATTGCGGCGCAGCATCTTACAGAATTCACAGGCGGCTGCTGTAAGACGGAGACTGCGACGCCGCTGAACATAACACCTGGCGCCTGTGAGGCGCGCGAAACTAGCCGGGAGGGAGGGGTGACCAAATATGGTAGCCCAGCTGCGCCAGAGCGACGAGGTGACATCTCGGAAGGTGTGACGCATCACGGAGGGTGGTGACGTCACAAGGATGGACAATGGACATTAGACAGTATGTGAGAGTTTTGCGAGAGTGGGCGAGAATTCGGAGAATTTCGGGTGCAATTTCAAGGCAACACGAAAATTTCGCGGTGATGCCAGTGCTAAACTGTGCTGTGTTTATGGCTGTGTGCTGTGCTGTGTTGTGCTGTGTTGTGCTCTGAAAACTGTGCTGTGCTTATTCTAGTTTGTCAGCCTTGAGACTCGTATGAGGAGAGAA